>NC_133647.1:204818304-205128553 GCF_009905375.1 Apium graveolens
TTACTAGAAAACAACAAAAACTTTTGTGTGAATGGATTAGTTCACTAAAACTTCCGGATGGTTATTCCTCAAATATATCACGTTGTTGCAATGTTGAGGAGTGTACATTTTATGGATTCAAATCGCACGATTGTCACATTTTTCTTCAAATATTATTGCCTCTCGCAATTTGTAAACTTCTACTGGCGCCTATTGCCGATGCAATCACAACAATTTCTAACTATTTCCAAGATTTATGCTCATCCGTGGCTACAAAAACTGACTTGGAAATAATGGAAAAATCGGTTATCAAAGCATTGTGTTTGTTAAAAACGATTTTTCCTCAAAGTTGGTTTGATTCGATGGAACAGTTGGTTGTACATTTAGCCGAAGAAATTAGACTTGCTGGACCTGCTTATTGGCATTGGATGTATCCGATTGAGCATTTGTTAGGCAAATTAAAACAAAAAGTCGGTAATAAAGCAAGGGTTGAGGGGTCAATTTCCGAACAATATATGGAGGAGGAGATTCTTAATATTTGTTCCTTTTATTTTGCCTCTGACACGATCCATAATAAGGTACGTCGTAAGAAGGTTTTGTATGATGTGCAAAATTACGAGAATTTAGAAGTGTTCAAATATCCAATTCAATCTCTTGGAAAGGAAGGAACTCGATACATGAGTAATGATGAACGAGAGTTAGTGGAAGAATATGTTCTTTTAAACTCTCCTGAAGTTCAACCTTATCTAAGGTACCAGAATCTTACTTTAAAAAATATGCGTAATAATTTTTGTTAATGACACATGCATGATTTTTGTTAATTTTTGTTTATATTTTAGGAAGTACCAAGATCGTGTTATGCGACAACGCCCGGAAATAATACCTCAAGATTTAGATCGTATTGTCAAAAGTCGATTTAAAACTTGGTTTAAACAAAAGGTATTTATCTATTTTTAATTTGTATGATTTGTTTTTTTAAAATTCTTATAATTACAACATCTCTTCGATTTGAATTGTTTTTAGGTTGATAAAGATGAGGTGGAAGGACCTCATTTTAGGGACTTACTTGAAGGGCCGGTATTAAAAGTTATGACTTTTGAGACTTGTCAAGTTAATGGATATAAATTTTCAACAAAATCTGTATCCGGTTCTCGTATTGTTGTTAAAGGAAATTTGCACGGAAATAATCTTAATTATTATGGTCAACTACAAGAAATTATTAGACTTATTTATCAAGGATGCAATCATGTATATTTTTTCAAATGTATATGGTTTGATAGTGTTGGTAATGGTGTGAGGATTGATAAGAATCGTGTGATTACAATTGATATGAATACAAGATTGAAGTCAAATGAGATTTTTATTTTATCTTGTCAAGCCTCACAAGTATATTATGCTCCTAGTGTATTGGAACCAAAAGCGAAAATATATACAGTGGTCAAATCTAAAAGTCGCCCAATTGATGAATCTATCATTGTGCAAAATGATATAGAGGACGCTTTTCAGGAAGATAGATCTAATGCATCGACCTCGTTTTCGCTCTTTGTTGATTTTGCATAATATGGACAGATACCGTTTATTCGGCGTGAAGAAGAAGAAGAAGACGAAGAAGACGAAGAAGATGATTTGAAGGACGACGAAGATGAAAATGAAGGAGAAGAAGAAATAAGTGAAGGTGACAATGAGAATGATGATGATGACGAAGATGATGATGGTTTTGACGATTTTGAATAACGTCATTTGTATTTTAAAGATGATTTTTAGTAAATTTTGTAATGATTAGGATACTTTATTTATAAGTTATAGTAATTTTTTAATGGGTTTGTGAATTTTTGGTGTTATTGCTAAATTTTTATGCGTTTATGTCCGGTTAGGGCCAAAAAATCATAATATTTGACCATAATATTTCCCAGAAAACCGACCGCCTCCTTGCCTAAAACCGACCACCTTCTTGATAAAACCGACCGTCTCCTTAAAGGGGTGGTCGGTTTTAAGGTGGTCGGTTTTAGCAGTCTTGGTCATACTATATTTTCAATACTTATTTCAATGATCGAACCGTACGGATGTTAACTTCATGTCAAAATATGCTTATGCACAAAAAATAGCACTTTTGAACGAGTACCATTACGTTTTATAAGTAAATTAACAAATTTAATTAAAAAATAAAAAAAATGAATTCGATGTAAAAAGTATTATTTTAAAAGGTATTTTTAGCGATCTAACCGTACGGACGTTAAATTGATGTCAAAATATGCTTAAGCACAAAAAATTAGCACATTTTAACGAGTATCATTACGTTTTTATAAGTAAATTAGCAAATTTAATTAAAAATAAAAAAAATGAAAAATATAAAATACATATGATCGAACCGTATGGATGGACTGATGCGGTGAAAATGAACAAATGTACCAAAAATTAGGCTATTTAAAAAAATATTATTATCAAAATCATATGGAATATAATTATTTCAGTAAGTATGTCGACATTCTGTAGACAGAATAAGTTGAACTTACCATTCGATACTATAAGTATAATTTTAAAATTTATTTTTAACGATCGAATCGTACGGATGTTAACTTCATGTCAAAATATGTTAATGCACTAAAAATTAGTACATTTGAACGATCAAAAATACATTTTTATAAGAAAATTAGCAATTTTGATTAAAAAAGTGAAATAATTAATAAAAAATAAAAATTATAAAATACACATGATCGAACCGTATAGATGGACCGAGGCGGTAAAAACGAGCAAATGTTCCAAAAATTAGGCTATTTAAATAATAATAATCATGTTTTTATAAGATTTTTTTTAATTTAGGGGTTTTTAACCCCTAAACCCAAAACCCTAAACCCTAAAATTAAAAAAAAATTAATTGCATAAAACCGACCACCCTATGTTAAAACCGACCGCTTACAAAAATACGGGGTTTTTTTTGGTGAAAAATTAAAAACCCCGCCTTTTACAAAACGACGTCATTTTACATGTTGCATAGGGTCTAAGGACAAAACCGACCGACTAGGCGGTTGGTTTTAAGTCTGTTATAAATAAAAAAACCCATTCAGTTCTTTGTTTTCTCTATTCTCTTTATTCTCTCTCTCTCAAATATACACTAAAATCATCTCTCTTTGTAAACTCAAATCAATGGCGTTTAATCCATGAAATACCCACAAATCATCTCTCTTTGCCTCCGGTTTCACTCTCAATGTAAGATTTTCACTCGATCATGTACTTTTTTTACTCGATTATATAAGTGTGTATGTTTATGTATTTTATGTATGTGTATATATGATTCGAAGTTAGTAATTTGTTTTTTATGTTTGTTAATGTATGATTCTCACCTAAATTGAATTTTTTCACTTTCAATTGAAGTTCATATGATTTTTCAGTTTTCATGTAAAATTTTGCATGTAAAAGATTCGTCGGTTTTGTCAATTTGTTGAATATATGTATAAGTATAAATTTTAGGTTTTTTGTCGGTTTTTTTACGTTTAATTAGAAGTATAAATGTATTTTTAGGGTTAATTTGTAGGGGTTTGCTCTTGTAAACATGTTCCCTACTCGAAAATGGAAAAATATTGCATTTTATATGTGAGTTTGGAACTTTAATTTGTTGTATATATAGATTAAGTTGATTTAATGGTTTAATTTGCATAATTAAATAATGCTCTAATTAGTTGTGTTTATTTTTATCGTTAATTTGTGAAATGGATACGTTTATATGCAATTTATATGCATTTTATGTGATTTTAAATGCTTTGTTTTGTGATTTTAAAATCATTTTCTTGTAATGTGATTTACTAGCATATGTTTTATATATAATGTGTTTTAATATGCATTTTATGTGATTTTATATGCATTTTTTATGAGATTTTAAATATATTTTTATGTAATGTGATTTACTAATGCAAGTCGTTTCATCGATTCATATTGGATAATATATTTTTATTGTTTATTTTAGGATCTTTTTGCTTGGATATTGACATTGGTTATGATAAGTCTTGTGGTGTTGGCGATGGTGAGAAAAGGGAAGGGGAAAGACAAGGAGCTGGAAAAAGATAAGGGGAAGGCAAAAGCCAAGGGAAAGGCCAAAGTCGCGAGTAAGAAGGCCAAGGGCAAGGGCAAGGGTACAAAGGGAAACAGAGGGAATTTAAATTTGCGTGATGAGTCGACGGATTCGGATTCGGACCCAAATGATCTGACTCGGCACATGACAAATACGGAGGAGCGAGAATGGCGAAGAAGGCGACCTCGATCACATTCGAGTGGCAAATATGGAGAGAAACCGCCATTGAAGCCATATCGCATTGATATCTCGATGGATAGTAAGTTAAAAAGTTTTTAAATTGCATTATTCCTATATGTTTCTTTTTTTTGTTCATTATTCAATATTGATATGTGAATTGTTAATGTTTATTGTTTTCTTTTGTTTAAATATAGTATTGAAGATGATACGACTAATAAAATGCTTTTGAGTATGATTCAGGAGAAGTGGCCTCTTGGGCGTTACACTTATACCGATATCGAAGAACATAACCCGGGTTGGTTGAATGCAAGAGTCGAGGAGTTTCAAGTAAGTTAAAAATCAATTGTTTTTTTTAATTGTCATTTGTTTCTTGATTTTATGATGCAATTATCCTCATTTTTTTTGCAATTTTAGAAATATTATAGGCATCTTAAGGGGAAAAGCCGTTCAAAGGCCCGAAAAATTGTGGAAGATCACATTAAAATGACGATAAAAAGGACTTTTAACGAGCTTAAGAAGAGGGAGGAGCAAAAAAAAAGGAGGAGGGCATTTCAAAGTTATCTTTGAAGCCGCCTTATTGGTCCGTTCCTTTTTAGAAGGACCTTTTGTTGTATTGGGAGAAGAACAAAGGATATTTGCACCTGTCATCGGTTGGATCCGCCAACCGACAACAAGTTGAAAGATTGCATAGTGCCGGTGCAAGGTCATTCAATAATGTTCGGGAGGTAATATTATTATATTCCATTACACACACATACATACACGTTCACCATATTTAATATAATCAACTAATTATTAGGACGTGCTAATATAAGTTGTTTAGTATTTTGAAAGGTAATGACGAACAAAAACAAGAAAAAGTCGACGAGACTCGAGGTGTGGGATAAATGTCATAGGAAAGTTGGATACGATCCGGAAAATCCCGTCTACACTATAGCGGCCGCCATGCGTATTGCGGTAATTTTTTATGTGATTTTATGACCATTTTAAGTGATTTTAAATACATCTTTAATAAGTGAATTTATATGTATTTTCATGTGATTTTAAATGCATTTTTATGTGATTTTATAACCATTTTATATGATTTTAAATGCATCTTTAATAATTGAATTTATATGTATTTTCATGTGATTTTCAATGCATTTTTTTGTGATTTTATATGCATTTTTATGTTATTTTAAATGCATCTTTAATATGTGATTTTATATGTATTTTAATGTGATTTTAAATGCATTTTATGTGATATTATATGCATTTTATGTGATTTTAAATGCATCATTAAAATGTGATTTTATATGTATTTATGTGATTTTAAATGCATTTTTATATGTGATTTAATATGTATTTTTATGTGATTTTAAATGCATCGTTAATATGTGATTTTATATGTATTTATGTGATTTTAAATGGATTTTTATATGTGATTTTATATGTATTTTTATTTAATTTTAAATGCATCGTTAATTGTTTTAAATGAATTTATAAGAACGATATGCCGCCATTCTTGAGCCCATGCCCGTGGAGGTTACACAAACGGGTGATCGGGATGAGTCGTGGGATTGGTGGATGGAAGCCTTGGAGGTCCCCCAAAGTACAAGGCCGAAAAAGAATTATGTGGTGGGGTTCCCCAATGCTCGGGCCACCGATCTCTTGCCTACACTTGTTACCCGGTACCGAGATTCAACACGCAATGAAGCCGGCTCATCCTCATCCGCTACGAGACAACTTGAATCCATCCCCGACAATGTATATCTTGCCATCGTGGGGAATGTGCTTACGGACATCCGTGCTAATCCAAATCGGTTTGCTCGCCAACTTTCCGATGCGGAGATAGCTACATTCGCACGTACCGTTCTCGAGGCCTCGGATCCATCCTCCGATCCAAGCCAAAGGTTGCAATGGAATAACCTTATCGGTGGCGAGATAGTGCATATCGTGGGCTCCTTGATTGAAGATATCGTCCAAAAGATGGAAGATCGTGTTGCGGAGGTATAATTTTTGACCTTCTTGTTTATTTATTTGTTTTCATTCAGATATAAATTTTGTTTCTTCTTTTTAACTAGTTTAATTAAACTTGTGTATCTAGGAAAACAATTGGTGTGCTATGGAAGTCGATAAGGATTACACGTTCGAGGATGAGGCTTCCGATGACGAGGACTTTGTTGATGGCGGCGGTGATGGCGGTGGATCGTCCGATGTTGATTTGTCGGATTAGTTTACATTGATCGGTTTTAAGACTATTGTAATTTGATGGTTATGAGATGTAATATAAAACGTTGTGATGGTTTTATACTTTGTCGGTTATTTAGGATTGCTTATAATAATGTAATGATACGGTTTAATACTCCGGTTATCGGAGTTTGTGAATGTTTGCGTTGGATTTAATTACTACGGTTTAATTGTAAAATTTACTAGTTTTTGTGAATGATTTTGAGTAGTATAGTTTAATGATTATCATTGTTGTTTGGTTTGGTTGTTTGGTTGTGATTTGATTGGATTGGATTTGTGATTGATTTGTGTATTAATTTGGTTTGGTAAACAAGGACTGCAGAAAAACCTACAATTTTTTTTTAAAATCAGACCTTAAAACCGACCGACAATAGGCATAATCGACCACTTTTGACCATTACAAAACCCAGAAAATCGACCGTCAAGGGACATAACCGACCACCTTCTTCATAAAACCGACCGTCTTTTTAGAGGGTGGTCGGTTTTAGGACGGTCGGTTATGACATTTAAGTCAGCTTCTGAAATAAAACCGACTGATGTGCACACTTTGACCACGGTCGACAAGACAATTGATTGTCATACCGATTATCATGCCAGTATAAAACTATACTGAATAATTAAAATAAACACAGTTACATATGAAAAAAAAACATAAAAACACAGAATACAGAAAATATTAACAATTACAGAATACTGAAATAAAGACTTAAGTAGGTATAGTAAAAAAACAGAAAATATTTACTAATAAAAATATTCAGAAATAACTATATTTTCGTCCAAAAATAGATTTCTTTTGAATTTTAGCAAATAAAATTCATAGAAATATATTTTTAGAGAAAATAAAATATTCTGAGATATTAAAATTAACAAGTTGAATAAATAGATAAGATAAGATAGCAAAATTACATAGAATAAGCAAGAAATATGGTAAAAATGATAAAATAAATTTGCAAATGAATTTTTCATCCATGAAAAATTCATTTGTAAATTCATTCAAGAACAGATCTCAGATATTAACTAGTTTAATCGCTAAAACTATTCGACATACCCAATTTACCAACTAATCTGGTAAATGTGGATTCATCAAGAGATTTAGTGAAAATATCTGCTATTTGTTCTTCTGTTGGAACAAAAAATAGTTCAACAGTACCATTCATGACATGCTCTCTAATAAAATGATACCTGATGTCGATGTGCTTGGTCCTCGTGTGCTGCACAGGGTTGTTGGTGATGGCTATTGCACTTGTATTGTCATATAGAATAAGAATTTTGTTCAATACAGAGCCATAGTCCCGTAGCTGGTTCCTAATCCACAAGATCTGAGCACAGCAGCTTCCAGCAGCAATATATTCAGCCTCGGCCGTTGAGTTGGAAACTGTTTGCTGTTTCTTGCTATACCATGAGACTAGCCTGCTACCTAGGAATTGACAACTCCCTGAGGTGCTTTTCCTATCAACAACACTTCCTGCGTAATCTGAATCTGTATATCCAACAAGGTTAAAACCAGATTCTTCAGGGTACCAAATACCTAGATTTGGTGTTCCCTTAAGATATCTTAAGATTCGTTTTACAACAACGAGATGAATATCTCTAGGATCCACTTGGAACCTTACATATAAGCATGTAGCATACATAATATCTGGTCTACTTGCAGTAAGATAGAGTAATGAGCCAATCATACCTCTATAGCTTGTGACTTCTACCTTAATGGAGTTTTCACATGGTCCAAGCTTGACAGCTGTAGTTGACAGAGTCCTTGCTGATGCAGAATCCTCTAGATTGTACTTTTTGAGGAGTTCCTTGAGATACTTGGATTGACAAATAAATGTTCCATCTAACCTTTGATTTACTTGTAATCCGAGAAAGGACTTCAGCTCTCCCATCATGCTCATTTCAAATTTGTTGTGCATTAACTTAGCGAATCTCTTACAGAGACTATCATTAGTAGACCCAAATATTATATCATCCACATAGACTTGGACTAATATAGTATCATTCCACTACTAGAAATAGTGCATACGACATCGGTGCTTAGACATCGGTACGTAATGCACCCGATGTTAAAAGAATTTTTAACATCAGTTTTCAATTATTCGATGTTGAATGAGTATATTGACATCAGTTTCTTATACTAACCGTTGTCTACGTTCACAAATAAAAAACTATGAAATCCATATTTTTAACTTTAATATCGGTCATTTTTATAAGCCGTTGTCTATGACCAATTTTTAAAATTTTGAAATTGACTTGTCAATTTTCCCCGGTTTCGGTACACAAATTTCCCCCCCTTTTACCCAAAAAATTGTTTTCCCCCTTTACTTATTTTATTTCCCCATTTCCAGATCTATCTCCTCTCTTTCCCTCTTTTTACTCACAACCCCACTCTCTCTCTCAAACATCGACGACGACCACTCTCTCCCTCTCCCTCACCTCTCTGCTCTTTCTCTCCTTTCTCACCTAACTCTCTCCCTCGCCTCTCTGCTCTTTCTCTCCTTTCTCACCACTCCCTCTCACAAACCTTAATTTATAACTAGTACAAAATCGACACTAAAATTTGACCTAATTAAGCACCAAATCGAGTTTCAAATAGGTAAGGTTAGACTTAAATTATAGTTTTGGAGCTTGAAAGGAGCCCTGTATCGTTCGATTAAGTTTCAGTTTCAAAATTGGTTTGGTAAGTTTTAATATTATTATATATATAGTTGGTTAAGTTGGATGTTTCTCCCCCTCTTTTACCGTCTTTCTCTCTTATTTCGTTTTTCTATGTTTCACTTTTTCTCTCGGTTCTATTTTATAGATTTCCCTATTCGCATTATTAATGTTAAGTTTTGCTAGGTTGTTACAGGGAGCTTTATTCCATATGTCTTCAAAAAGTTAGCAAGGATAAGTCTATGCTGGTAAGGTGTTTTAACTTTTTATGTGTGAATCTAAGAAATCTGTATGTTTATAGAGGTATAAATGCATGATTTATTCACTTGATATTCATAGGGGTTGATATGTAGTGCGATTAAGATGTTCCGACATGTTTTTCAGAATTTTAGTCGGTGATTAATTATAGCATTTTATTTTCTCTCTACTTTTACAGATTTCTTGAAGAAAAAAAAAGAAGCCATTTATCTAAATTATTGTTTGAGAAGATGACTGCAATTGGTAGAGTGCTGCCGTTAGAGAATGATATTCTTCATGGTGAAGTGCAGCAATTGCTAAGAGAGGGGCAATATATTGATAATACTTATCCAAATTGAAAAACTCCAAAGTCGGTTGAGGAAAAACAAGTGAAAAGGCATAAAATGTAGGTAATATATCAAAGTGTGTACATATATATTATATTATTGTACTCATCTGGATAACATATTTCTTGTAACTATAGCTACAGAAAAGTTCTATTAACTTAGATACAAAGAAACCCTGCTAATACATATCCAAATATTATAATTTTAACCATTTTTTGATCTGCAGTTTATGATTCTGTATAGCAATTCTTTTTAGGTTTCCTTTATCTGTCTTGTTGCGAGGGTACTTCACTACGTATTACAGTCAATAATGATTTTGTTGAGTTATTGTGGATAAATGTTTATTAAATATTATGTCACATTAGTTTGAACATGTAACTTTCCGTGATGTTAGCGACTCAGTGGTACGTGTTAATGTGTGTTATGTTTTTGCAGAAACAAAACCTGCTCAGGCTCCCTCAATGCCAATTACAAAGACATTTGAAAATTCTGCTTCATTTAATCTGAGACCCCCACCAGTAGATTGTCATAAATCATTTGATGAAGATGATCTATCAGTGAGGCCTATTACAGCAAAGAAAGTAAACACAACTTCGATTAATGCCATATCATATTCAATAGCCGATCTGCAGATTGCAACAAATATCTTTAATGTTGAGGATCTTATTAGCGAAGGTTCCATTGGACGTGTTTATCGGGCTCAATTTGATGATGGCAGGGTATACTCTGTTTCATGTTCTTAATAAGTGTTTGCATCTCTGTGTTATAGAGTTCTTAAGGAACCAAATAGTTGATTGCCATGTCTGTCTGGTTATGGTTTTGCATTCGTTTAAAGTCAATAGTCTATAAGGTTCTTGGTGTTTTTATGTCTATGCCAAGCAAATAGTGACTTTAACCAATGCAGGTTCTGATTGAAGATTTAACAGTACCTAAGCACCTCTTAAAGTTTCCATTCCTCATTTTATTTCACAGAGATGTTTGCTGGTTGTAAACAGGGTTTATCATATTTCTCTTAATGAATGATCTTTAAGATATTTTCCTTTTCAATTTGTATTCAATTTTAATGCATGGAACTCAAGTCAATAATCTTGCTCAATAATTGCTTTTAGGTATCTGCATGAAGTTTTCTCTCCTTCTGTTGTTCACAAGAACTTCAAATCAGCCAATATATTATTAGACACAGAGCTAAATCCTCATCTTTCAGATTGTGGGTTAGCGGGCCTTATTTTAGATGTAGACCAGGTATTCCTTTGCGGGACACCAAACGACCAAAAATTATTGATAGTTTTTCATTACTGGCAAAGAGTGCTTCGACGTGTATTCCTTTAGCCATAGTGTTTCACTATTTTTGCAGGCTTTGAACAACAATGCAGGTTCTGGATACAGTGCACCTGAGGTTGCAATGTCTTCCCAATACACTATAAAAAGCGATGTATACAGTTTTGGAGTGTCCATGTTCGAGCTTCTTAGCGGACGAAAACCATTTGACAGGTTTCTTGTTTATGCTAAAGATTCTTGTAAATGTTGACGAGTGTTTAAGTTGCTTGAGTCTAATGCAACTTATGATTTTGATGTAGCTCAAGGCCAAGGTCAGAGCAGTCTCTTGTTGGGTGGGCGACACCCCAGCTTCATGATATTGATGCTTTGACTAAGATGGTTGATCCAGCACTACATGGGCTCTACCCAGTTAAATTCCGATCCCGGTTTGCAGATGTAATTGCTCTGTGTGTCCAGGTAATGTGCTAAATTTGAACGAATTGGCCATTTATTTTCAGTGCATTATAATAAGATAAGTGCTAGTTCTTGTGTTCTTATTATAATATGCATTATAATAAGATTTTTGGGTATGGTGCTACATTTTTGGTAATCCTTTTTTCCTGATTAGCTTATGAACTTGGAAATGTGTAGACTATAGCCATGTAAGGAGTTGATAATTGACTTTCTATTTGCCTTTTCTCAGAGGATGATACTCCAATCCCTACTGATAACACTCGCAGAAAGGGTGGTCGAAGAGGAAGGAGGCTGTGAGTTTCCAGAACAGCAGCACAGAGCAAGTTGCTTTTAGTACTTAAAAATTAGTATAGTATGAGTTGGATAATGGAATGCTTGTATTTTATTTGAAATGTATGTATAGTATGGTATGAGTAATATTTTTGTATTAGACTTGTAATTTGGATGAGTACCTTTATGTTTCTGTTTGGATGTTTTTTGTTGGGATGTTGCATTGTTTTGGTTCCCTATGGCTGTAAATAGTACCAGGATGGCATGCAATTTACAAAATATTAACATCACAATGGTACATGTAAATTGATGTAAAAAATGTACAAAAGACATTATACAAAATAATATTAAATGAAAAAGAACTAAAAAACTGATGTGAAATAGTCATTTGACATCGTTTCTGAAAAAACTCAATATATTTTTAGTCAAATAACATCGGTTAGAGAAATTGGCTGATGTTAAACAAAAAGATATAACATCGGTTTCATGAAGAACACCCATGTCTTATCCATAATTTTACATCGGGTGTCTAATTTAACCGATGTCTGATCAAATATTTCACATCGGACAACTAATCTAACCGATGTCTGATCTAGCATTTCACATCGGTTTGTTCGAAAGAATTTTAATAAATGGCTTTTAGAGCTTGTAAGTTTCATGTTTTAATGGATAAATACCTCATAATATACTCATGTTCACCTATAAATACTGTAATATAGGCTGAAATTTGTTACAAAGACATCACATTTAATCTTAAAACCGTTGTATAGCACTGTAATAGACATCGGCTGTTAACCAATGTCAAAGGCTGATGACATTTAACATCACACGCTAAGACATCGGTTCAGATTTTTTTTAACATCAGTTCTGAACCGATGTGTGATCCCATATTTCTAGTAGTGTTATTATGCTTTTTAGAAAAGAGAGTTTTGTCTATAACACCTCTAATAAAGCTATTTTCGATAAGAAATTCAGAGAGAGTGTCATACCATTTTCTCGCAGACTGTTTGAGACCATAGATAGCCTTAAAAAGAAAGTAGACAAAATCCAAATGATCTGGATCTTCAAAACCAGGAGGTTGCTCTACATACACCTTTTCATCAAGCTTTCCATTTAGAAAGGCACTCTTGACATCCATTTGATAAACTTTAAAGTTTGAGAATGCTGCGGATGCCAGAAATATCCTGATGGCCTCAAGTCTAGCCACTGGAGCATAGGTTTCATCATAATCAATGCCTTCAGCTTGAGAATACCCTTTAGCTACCAGTCTTGCTTTGTTTCTTGTAACCACACCATCTTCATCTAGTTTATTCCTGAATACTCACCGAGTACCAACAGCTCTCTTGTATGTAGGTCTAGGTACCAGTTTCCAGACTTATTGACTTTCAAACTGATTGAGTTCATCTTGCATAACAATCACCCAATCTGGATCAGTCAGTGCTTCTTCAATCTTCTTAGGTTCCATCTCAGAAAGAAATCCTGAGAACAAACATTCATTTTGAGTAGCACGTCTAGTTCGGACTCCAACATCTGGATCACCAATAATTAATTCAAAAGGATGAGCTTTATTCCAGATAGTCTGTCTTGGAAGATTTGATCTTGATGATTCTCCTTGAAATACATTAGGATGTTGTGTTCTACTAGTTGATCCTTCAGCATCTCCCCCTGAGTTGTTGCTAGGTTTTCTTGATGATTCTCCGTCAGTAGCAGTGGTATCTCCATTATTGTCAATGTTTCCATCACCATTACTTTGAGTATCATCATCATTAACAGGTTCTTCACCAACAGCAACCTCAGGTTCTTGATCATTGTCTGATTCTGAATCTGACATATCATCAAACTTCAGTTTCTCAGAAGGATCTTCAGTTTGGATATTTGGGAGTTTAGTGTCATCAAATGTAACATTGACACTATAAGTTACTCTATGTTGATCAATGATATACACCCTGTATGATCTTCTTCCATAACCAACAAAAATACCCTCATATGCCTTTGCCTCAAACTTGCCATGGCGATCATCTCCATCCTTGAGCACGAAGCATCTGGCACCAAATACATGAAAGTATTTGATAGAAGGTTTCTGTTCATTCATAATCTCATAAGGAGTCTTTATGAAGTCTTTGTTGATTAGAATTCGATTCTGAGTATAATATGCAATATTGATAGCTTCAGCCCAAAAGTACATTGGAAGACCTGATTCACTTAACATAGTTCTTCCATCTTCAATCAATGTACGATTCTTCCTTTCTACCACTCCATTTTGCTGAGGGGTTCTAGGAGCTGAAAATTATCTGGTAATCCCTTTGTCTGTACAGAATCCATTGAGAAGTGAATTTTGGAATTCTGTTCCATTATCTGACCTTATCGCTCTAACAGGGACATTAGAATCTAACTCGATCAACTTGATATGATCAATCATATATTTTGGAGTTTCATCCTTAGAGTGAAGGAATAACACCCACGTATACTTGGAATAGTCATCAACTATCACAAGAGAGTAACACTTCTTTGACATAGAAAGAACATTAATTGGTCCAAATAATTCCATGTGCAATAATTGAAGAACACCAGTTATGGAGGATGTGTCAGTGCCTTTGTGACTTGCTTTCTTTAACTTTCCTTTCTGGCATGCCTCACACAGTCTTTCTTGTGAGAATTCCAGTTGAGGCAGACCTCTGACCAATTCTCTCTTGACAAGAGAATTCATTTCTTTGAAATTGAGATGGGAAAGTCTCTTATGCCATAGACAACTCTCGTTTGACGATGCCTTTGCATAAAAACAATTGACTTTAGGATTGCTTCCATAGTTCATGTCAGGTACGAACATATTTCTTTTCTGAATTCCCATCAAGGAGGGTTTTTCACTTTTCTTATGCAGGATTTGACACTTCAGCTTGTCGAATAAAACATAGTGGCCCTTGTCACAGAACTGACGAATACTAAGCAGATTGTGTTCAAGTCCTTGCACAATATATACATTTTCAATGATAACATTTCCAGCTTGCAAACAACCATATCCCTCAGTTAAACCTTTGTTGTTATCTCCAAAGGTAACCACTGGGCCAGCTTTCTCAACCACATTTGATAGTAGGGCTCTATATCCGGTCATATGTCTTGACGATCCGCTGTCAAGAATCCATACTACCAGTTCCACCTATTTAATGCCCTGCAATACAAATGGATTAGACCTTCTTCGAAACCCAAGCTTGGTTGGGTCCGACATACTTGTTATCAGGCAAAATAACATTCTTGATTTTAATGTTCTCAACTTTCTCAAAGACTGGACATTTGACCTTGTAATCAGCCTTAACAAATTTCTATTTAGGCTTAGGCACAAATGTATCCTTTCTATCCTTAGGAGGACTAGCAGTCTTAGACCTATCATGCTTCCTATTATTTACATGCTGACGAGGAGTGGTCTTATCACTAGAAACATGCTTACTATTAAAATAAGCATACATCAAATTAAAAGCACAAGATATACAATCAGGAACACCATATACTTTATGAGAATGATTAACAATAGGCAAATTATGCATGGTAGACATGTCATTTTTGTTATCCAACTCATGTGTGTCTGAGTTAGTCTCAGTTGCTTTCACAACTTTGACTGGAACCTTTGACACACTTGACTTGGAAACAACCTTCTTATTAGCAAGATCTTCAGCACATATTTCTTCTTGAATATTAAAAGAGGTCTTATCAAATGGTTCAACAATTGATTCTTTATAGAGGGGTTTATCAACACCCTTAAGCACATGTGGTACATCCCTACCTTTAGCACAGACATGAGGAGGGGAGTTTATGCCTAATTTTCCAATAGCAACATTGTAATCAAAATCTATTCCAGATGTTTGATTAATAGCTTGCTTATTGTAGAACTATTCAGACTTCGAACAAGAATTAAAGTAAGCTTTAACCTTAGTCTCAAGACTGATGATCTTGTCTTTGAGAATAGTTTTGAGTTGTCTATAACAATTAACTCTATTCTCTAGAAAAGATACTTGTTCTTTTAACTTGTCTTGATTAATGTGCACAAGTTTAATTCATTGACCTCTTTTTCAAGGTCTTTGTTCTGTTGAATTAACATTTTATTATCACGACGAGCACAATCTAAGGAACCAACTAGATAAACTAATTCAGCATCAGTAAATTTTACCTCTTTTCTTGATGATGAAGTATTTCCATCAATAGCCATAAGAGCAAGATTCCCAACTTCTTCATCTTCACTATCAGTATCATCCCAGCTTCTTCCCTTTTCCAGGTAAGCCCTTTCTGATTTACTCTTCTGATTTGAATCATAAGAGTTCTTCCTTACTTGCTTTGGCTTCCTGCATTCTGTGGCAAAGTGTCCCAACTCATTGGAGTTAAAGCATCGAATGGTGCTCCTATCAACCATCCCTATTTTGTATCCACCACTGCTGGTGTTAGAGGATGAAGATCCACCTTTATGGAATCTGTTGTAGTTGGACTTGTACTTGAACTTGGGATTTCTCTTGAATCTGACATTGGAGAATCTCTTGACAATCAGGGCCATTGACTCATCTTCCAATTATTCCAGCTCTTCCAAGGAGTAAAAATCATCATTAGATTGATTTGTAGTAGGAGGATCATATTCTGCTACTATCACATTTTCCTCAGCCTTGGAAGACTGTACCATTATCTCTGACTGTTGAGATTGTTGTTGTTGTTGTTGATGTTGTTGTTGTTCAGCTACTGGAGTAGTAGACGTGCTGACCACTCTACCTTTCCCGTAGACTTCCTTCTGCTGAATCTGCTCCAACTCATAAGTTTTTAACACACTATAGAGCCTTTCCAAAGAAATATCACTCATATCTCTCGCTTCTCTTATGGCAGTGATTCTATGTTTAAGATGAGTTGGCGGTGTTAGAAGGAACTTTTTGTTGACCTCCCTGAATGTATAATATTTACCATTTATGTTCAGGTTGTTGATCAGTGCATTGTACCTCTCAAACACTTCAGTAATTCCTTCTCCTGGATTGGATTTAAAATGGTCATACTCAGAGGTTAGGATCTCTAAGTTGTTCTCCCTAACTTCCTCTGTGCCTTCATTAATCACCTCAATAGTTTCCCAGATGTGTTTGGAATTTTTACAGTTCATCACATGTCTGTTCATCAAGGGATCAAGGGAATCAACTAAAATTAATTGAAGGCTGGCATCCAAGGAGGCTTCTTCTTTTTCAGCAGGAGAAAAATCCTCAGGATCTTTTACATAGGTTCTAGCTTTGGTAATTATAACATCATCTTCTATAACCTCTGGTTCAATAACCATCAGAATTTTTGGACCCTTCTTCAACACGTCCAGATATTTGGGATTTGCAACTTGTAAAAACAAGAGCATCTTCTTTTTCCACATAATATAATTTTCTTTATCGAACAATGGAATTTTAACGGTTCCAACTTTTTGTGTAGTCATTATGAATTTTTGAAGAAATAAAAATTCAAGGAGTTGAAAAAATCACAAAAGTCTAGGATCTTGATTTGTTCGTTAATCAGAAGGCTCAGATACCAATTGTTAAGTCCCAATATGTTTGTAGAAGGGGGGGTTGAATACAAATCTAGAATAAATTATCACAAATCTAGAATAAATTTGACTTGAACTTTTTCAATTTTTGCAATAAAAAAGATCAAATGTTAAAAGCAATTTGAGATTAAGTTCTAGGGATTTTGATCCGCTAGATAGTTATACAAGAACAAGAGAATGATTTCTGGTGGTTTAGATTTAACTATAAATGCTAGAAATTAATGTTCTTGAATTTAGCAGTTGAAGATGAAAAGTTTCTGCTGCTCTGTTCTGTCTGTTCTTGAGTAGTTGAGTGTATTCAATATATGTCTTGAATGTCTGCTGCTGTTGACATTTATAATTCAATCAATAGAATTGAATTTAACTGGCAAGACAATCGGTGAGACAATCCGTTGATCTAGCAAGACAATCGGCATGACAATTGATTATACTGGTAAGACAATCGGCATGACTATTGAATGAACTGGCAAGACTATCGGCAAGACTATTGAATGAACTGACAAGACTATCAGCAAGACTATTGAATGAACTGGAAAGACTTTTAGTATGACAATTATTGTCATACCAGTTCAAATGATTGTCTTGCTGAATTAATATTGAATATTAATTCAAAATAAATTCTGAAAATTCATAATATTAATTTAGAATTAATTAACCAATTAATTCAATTAATCAATAAATTAATCTTTGCAGATATAATTAATTTTCTTAATTAAATTATATGACTGAATTAATTAATAGAGAATTAATACTATTCTTGAACAACAACCACTCTTCTGACAATCTTCTGAAAATCACTGAAAATTATGAATCAATTCCACCACTTCAATGTTGACACTCGATGTACTGTTTGGTTCATGAGTGACTAACTTCCGTGATGTTTCTTCATGTCTTGACTTTGATAACATGAGTTCTTCAGATTAAATCCCTGTAATTATCTGATATCCTGACAAGATCTCTGTCACTTGATTAAATCCACAAATCTTGATTTATATCACCGAGGCTTGAACAATTTCTTGAACATCTTCCAGTGAATTAATTCCTCAAGTCTGTAGATGAACATTGTTTCTGAATCCTTTGACAGATGTTACTTTGTGAGATCTCTTTGACGATAGATCCATTATTTACTTGTTACATTCTTATTTGAGTTGAGTTACTTCCTCGAATAAACAAATAGGCTATGACATATGCCTTTCAATTTCGTTAAAAGATTCGGGATCAGTTTTGTAACGAATTTAGATCGAGTTTAGTCATTCGAATTTATTCGGTCAAATTTAGTATTGTCAAATTTAGCTTAATTTGAGCGTACCTTTCATTTTCGACTAGTCTTTGTTCGGAAATAGTTAAATTTAAACCAAACAAATTCATTCAAAAATAGCTGGTCGAAAATAGTTATTTTAGACCAACTAAATTTGACCTAACAAATTCATTCGAATCTAGCCAAATTTCTTGTAGTGTATGCACAGGGGAGGAAGAAATCACTACAGATTTGTGGGGAAGAGAAAACCACATGTACAGATTTTTTGGCAATTAATAACGAGTATTAGTGACTTACGAGAGTCACTACTGTGTATTCATTTGTTGCCTGATCATTATAAGATGACTTTTGTTTCATCGCTGGCTCTTGTTGCTTCAAATGGAAATTAGCAACCGGATTATGATATGGAAGAAGGCGAGATTGTCTCCGATGATTGCAATGTATGTGTTGATACAAAGAATAAGATGGGTTGTTCTCTTCAATTACAAATTGACAATAAAAAATTAGATCAACGGACTCGCACATATACTTCTCATTGGATTGGAATTATAAGGATGATCTTCTATGATTGTCTCGGATTTATCGTGCACTTTGAGAACGTAAAACATCAAAATTTCATATAGGCATCCTTAAAGTCACGTCCCATGTGAATACAACCATGAGCTCAAATTTGTCTCGTGCACTTCTTATTTTTATTGTTGTATTAATATTTATCGTTTGCACTTCTTATTATTTTTTATGATCTGCATACATCTTAACCTCCTTAGACACCGCTTAAAGAGGTATATACTGGGTGTGTTTGGTTTAGTTTTCTTTAGTAAGAAATAAATTATGTTTTTTCCTTAATAAACTAAAAACAAAATGACAATATAAATCAGAAATTAACTAATCTTTTTATATATCTAGAAATTTTGTTAGAGATTGATCATGTATATTCAAACATTAATTTCATAAAAATTAAATTTTATTATTATTCCATGATAAATAAATTAAACTTTAGAAAATAGATGAATGAAATGCAAAATAGATGAATGTATATTCATGGCCAAGTTCATCCAACTATTCATTCCTTTAATTTCTGATTCCTTTCCCACCACAACCTAATTTTTTGAAAAAAATATTGACAGGGTTACAATATTGAAATATCAAAGCATTGATCATTTGGGAAGCTCTAAATTATAACAAGCTTATCAAGATTGTTTCTAATTCTCGTACTGTCACATACACCACATACGTACAAATAAATTGGAAAATAAAAATTTCTTAGAGACGTTTAAATAGAAATTGAGAGATTAATAATAAGCCGCTAGCAAGATTATATTAAGAGGGGGATAAAGGGAGAGGGGGATAAAGGTGGAGGATAGTAAACGAGGGAGGTAGAGAGAGATGCTTTGTGATAAAATTCAATGGTTTTTTAAGGTGATTATGTTAAATTTTTAGTCTTTTGTCTTCAAGTTCAGGGATTTGCTCTTAAAGTTTAGGTGATTTGTATTGAATAATTTTGTGAATAAGACGTAAATTTAGTGGTTTTAGGATAGTGGAAATCAACTAGTGAATCTTTAACTGTTATATGTGATGACAAATATTTTAAATAATAATGGCTTTGATGGAGCAAAGGTGATTGTGTTTGTATCATTGAGGATCAGATCGTGCAACAGCGGATTAGGCGACAGTGATGATGGTAATTATTGGTTGTAGGTTTTTGGTAACTGTGAAAAGTCACGTGTAGTAGAGAATGCAGTAATGGAAAAAGAGATATTTTATGTATATTTGATCGTCATGCTTTTGGTCTACTGAGCCTGTTTTTATACACAAATTAAGTTCTAACTATAAGAAGGGTCTCTTTAAAGGATCCTCTCTCTCTCTCTCTCTCTCTATATATATATATATATGGAGGCTACTCTAATAAAAATGTATTTTAGAATAAAACTAGAAATTAAACCAGATAATATTTTTTAAAATTACTTCGAAATATATCATACATGGTATGCAAATCGATTGTTGAGAGATGGAGAAAAATACAGTGAACTCATATTTAAAAAAATTACCATTTGTTGGAAACAATCAAATTAAAAATGGAGGAGAAAAGCTGAGATTGTATGTGGGAGGTTGCAGATTAGTTGGGTGTGGTGCTTTTATGAGACCATTAGATTAGATTGATCTAATGGCTTAGATTAGTTTCTAGTTTCTATTTTAAGTTTAGTTCTATTTGATCATTTTCCTATATATATATATATATATACACACACTATTACATTAAAAATGAAGCAATAAAAGTCTGGTTGATAGTCGGTCTGGTCACTGTAATTATAGTAATATTTAAAATAAATACTCTCATAAATAGATTACTATTCACAATAGAATTATGCTATGCCCAAAGATTTTGGTTTAAACTAAAAAATATATAAAATTCAACTCGGATGGGCTAAACAAAATAATGCTATTGATATAATCTCAAATAAAAAATAAAAATAAACTACATATAGTTAGTTGGATTTGTAGGCTCCAGATATTAAACACAATCATAATCGAATCCAAGCAGCGCACCATGGTGATCGAATATAAAATATTGTAAAATTATATCGAAACTTAATAACTGAATCCAAAACGATTTATAAAACCAATACAAACATTAAATGTAACACATGCACACAAATCAATAAAAACAACCTCTTTAAAGTTAATACCAACCATTCTTAAATTAATCATTCATAGTGACTTCACCCATCTCCTCATCTTCGTTATATTCATATTCATCGCCACCTACACCAACCTCCACTTCCAACCATGGTGCGCTGTTTGGCTTCTTGTACACACATATAAAATTAATTAACAGGAGAAAGTATATGAGCCAATGGATACACATAACGATGTGAACTAATATAAAATATAGAGATTGTTAAAAAAATATCATTAGATCAACCATCCGTTGAGACTATATATATATAAAAGACCAAAACAAAAATATGATTACATGACAACTATAAAAGATAATAATCAAAATTTTAATTGTAAATCATCAAAACCAATTATCATATATTTCAAGCAATGCAACTTCTCTCATAATTGATGATCATCTTTAACATTAATCCTATAAAATTATATTAGTACTGCAAACAATTATTTTTTACAAATTTTATCTATATACTTGTAATAATAGTCGATTATGTACTTCTGATATAACTTGATATATCTCACCACGAGCAAATTGGTCTGTGATTATATGCTTTGACCATCATCGAGCAAACAACAGTTGGGAGTTCTCCCACATCATTTATGGGAGAGGCCTTTTGGCATCTAGTTAGGCCTTTTGGGATAACTAGAATATAAGCATCTAGTTAACTCCATTAGTATTAGGGCTTTTGGTTTTTGACAAAAAAAAACCCGTGCAGGGCTGGCTTAGAGTGGACAATATCAAATTAATGTGGAGTTAAGCCAGCTTAGCAAGCCCAACAAGTGATATCAAAGTTTCAGGTTATAACTGTGCAAAAACAATCTCAGACGGGCTCATACAATGGACCTAGGAGGAGGCAGATGGGCTACCTAGTATTGGCTCAAAGAAAAGGTATATCGACCTTTCAGTATGGGTCTAGGGGGGAACCGATCACACAATTAGGAGGTAGATTCAACAGGTGTCGAGCCTGATGTGTGAAGGAGAAATTGTTAGAAGTTATCCTGCATCATTTGTCGGAGGGGCGGATTGTTAGAATATAAGCATCCAATTAACTTCATTAGTATGAGGCCTTTTAGGATGTGCCCAAAAACAAACCCGTACGGGCTTAACTCAGAGCGGACAATATCATACCAATGTGGAGATAGGCCTGCTTAGCAAGCCAAACAACAGTTTTGTTTCAAACTATATAAGTACATATGTTTTCGTTTAAATTAATTTTTTATTTATTTTTCTGGCACACTTAAAAATAACCGCATTATATTAGTTTCGACCATAGTTGATAATTATGTCAAAATAGACCAAGTCAAATATGAACATGGGTCAGTACTGATGTGCACGCTAAATGACACAGATTAAAAGTAACTCGTACTAATACTTTTATTTTAATAATTTTTTTTCTTCTTTTTTTGCCAACTTAAAACCGACCACAAGGTATGGTCATTTTTAGTCATGTCATATTAAAAATAAAATCGACTGTTTTGTTCTAGTCGGTTTTATGGGTTCCACATAGAAAAAATTGAGTGATCTGTCATGCATTATAGATTTTAACTTGTTTTCTTGTAGCGGATAGATAATATGAATATGGTCGAAAAATAACTATTTTACACTCATTAATAACAGCCGTACTAGTTAGATGAAATATTTAATTTTAATAAAATTTTTATTTCTTTGAAAAAAAGAGAGTGGAACAGTTTCCAACTCTGTCTACCATCAAGTAACCCATGTAATCATATTCATTAGCATCAATGCCCGCTAAATGTAGAATATTTTGTTAGATTCATAACAATATTACGAATATAATACGACTTCACACACACACATCCACCACATATATAGCGTATTCTACTTGGATTTCCCCCAATGATTTCTCGTTCTTGTGCTAGCTCCTTGTTTTGGGAATGCACAAGATGTTCATTAATCTGGCAGTTCTTAAGCTCTCCTAATCTCTGGGGTATAACAAAATTATTGCACATAAAGGTGCAATCATTTCTCTAATCTTTTTTGAAAACTGAAATTAGTTTGTTTTATTTTACTTCATAAACCTACAAAAGCTCAAATCAAGTATTGAGATGTGTTATTATACTTGATTAATTTATATGCTTTCATTTATTTTCTACTAAAATTATACAAATCAATTTAAGTTTCTACTAGTGCCGGATATGAGTATGGAAGGACCGGGCCTCATGGTATATAATGATTTTCACATCCCAATTATACATTCTATCCCTATCATTATATAATATTTTCATGGTATATAATGATACGGATAGAATGATTTTGATTCTATCCCTATCATTATATAATATTTTCATTATATCCCCTATCATTAAATTTTTTTATATTTATAATAGAAATAAAATGGATAAATTTAAAGTTTTACTGTAAAATTAAAGACTGATATTAGATATGTTAAAATTATTTTTATTTGTACTACTATAGTATGATATAAAAATTATTATTATATACTAATTGAATTTTAACTAGATATAATTTGTCTACCCGGATTCGTAATAATTATTAATTTTATTTAAATAAAACAAAAATAAAAATTAGATGTCTAAAATCAATTGAAAAAATCTTAATACAATAATAAATAAATAAAATGATTATATTATTCTACTATTGAAACATACAATGTTCTAATGATAGAAAATGATTAGAGGTTCAACCAATAATAAATATAAAATATTTTACTTTGTTCTAATATTATTGCAAATAATTAGAAATACCAAAATATAATACAATAGGTACAACCGTAGTTATAATATGATTAGATATAATACTATATATAGCTACAAACAATATACATCACAAAAAAAATAATTAAATTCAACATCGGTATATTTGTGAATATCAACATATTTGCTGTAATAATATTACAACTAAACAAAATAAAAGAAAAATAGTATTACAACTGTTAGGATTATGTGTATTAGTTTGATGATAAGTTAAGCAAAACAGTTAAGTAGAAATCTAGTATTTGTAGCCTCAACGGATAAGACCATCTTGACTATCCGTTGAAGGAGTAGCTTTACTTAACAATAAGTTTGGTATTGTAGCACATTTCACTCTCTAGTTTCAAGCTATAATTCTTAGATGTTGTTAGAAAATAATCAGTCATGTTGACTACTAATGGATGTACAAATAGGAAGGCTAATTGTAAATATTTCACGCCTTGTAATTTTGTATAAGTGAAGAAGTGTCAACGGATATTGAAGACCATCAACGGATAAGAAACAAAGCTTCAACGGATGTCTCTAAATGCTTCAACGGATAATATCCATCAACGGATAAGTGCTTCAACGGATAAAGACTTCAACTGATAATGCATCCACGGATAAAGGCTCAACGGATAAGGCATCAATGGATGAAGCCTTCAACGGATGCTTAGTTCATTAGCAGTTGATAGTGACAATTCACAAGCTGACAGAGGCACATGGGTTGACAGAGACATACTGGAATGTGGAAGCCTCTTGGAGGAATCAAGAAAATACAGCATTTCCATTCTGATGCAAACAAGGAAGTATTCAAAGATCTACAGATTATCCTAAATTGTATTAGATAGAGAAATGAAGAAGAAACATGTGAAGAAGCTTTTTAATTATATTTTACAGTTTGTCTTGACTTGTAAACTTGGTGATATATAAACCAAGTAGCAGCTAGTAATTAGATGTGAATTTTCCTGAGCTGTTTAGAAATATCAAAAGAGAAAATCATCTAGTTTGTACTAGGAAGCAGCTGTGATTTAATTTTTGAATCACAGATTTTCTAAAATAACACATCTTTGGTGGAACAACACATCCACCAGAAAAGTTTTTAAGTTCTTTATGTTCATTGCATTTGTGTTTGAATATATATCTGTCTGCATTAGCTTCAAGCAATTCACACACATTTGACCACTCAAACACTTAGCCTTAGAAACTGCTCAAAACTTGAAAAAGTTTTGAGATTTACATTCAACCCTCCTGTCCACTGGGAATAAAAATAACATGAGTAACAATTAATATATTTCACATGATGGTAAGATCACATAAAATTATGAAAACTTGTATTTTTAGTAATTTCTCTGCATTTCTTCATCATACTTTTTGAACTAAATTATCAAAAAATATATTATTTTGATTCTTTACTCTTTGACATTTACTCATTATAAAATAAGTAAACACTTTTTGTTGAGCACAATAGTATGTAACACCAAAATACTAGATATTCAATATAATAAATAATTTATTTAAATTCATTCCATCGATTTCGAATGTGTGCACTTATAAAATTTTATCAATACATTTTATTAATCAGATGAACACTCTTATGGTGGAACAGAATAGTATAAGATTGCCAAATTTTAGTTTTAACTATATAATTTAATTTAATCCATTCATTTGGTTTAAACATTTACAAATATGTAATTATACAAGATTTATTTATTTTATTTCAGTTTTTTGGTTTCATTCAATTCCCTATTAGAATAGTATACATTTTCATCCCATTTTCAAATGTTAATACTCTACAATTACATTATTTTCGAGTTTGTGTAACTACTTAATTCACAACATAGAAATAATCTAGCCAATTGAATGTTCTTTCAAAATAACTCTTTTTGTTTACTTCATTTTAGTGTGGTAAATGTTTTTGGTACTTAATAATATTGATTTATATTTTGTTAAAGTATCCTCTAATAGCCTTACTCAATGTTTGACTAGTTTGAATATAAAATGTAAGTTATCTTTATTCGGCCAACAAGACATAATAGCTTTAAGTTAATTTTTCGTTGATGTGTGATAATGAAATTATCTATAATTTTATTATATATTTTAATCATAATTTAGAAGTAATTTCGATAAGAATATTATTTAATATTGATATAGGACAACTATTTTATACTATATTATAATAACTAAAATGACCTATAACCCTCGTTTGGGTTATCTCTTTCCTTCCATGACCACGGTCCTATCTTCTTCACCAAATAATCACAAATATTTGTATTATAATTTATAAGGATACCATGCTTAGAGTTAGAGAGGACTGATTATTGTTTTCCTTTTGTTACTTTCTATTTGGAATTGTTTAGTTGAGATTGTTCATAAATAGTCCCCTCTAGGGCGTGTCCTAGAGCGGGGTCAATCCTGTATATGCAATATAGCAAAAAAGGCGTTCAAAATATCAAACAATTACATTATTATTTATGACTCATCACTCATATACTATTTATACTTTTTGAACTAAATTTGAAATTATACACAATAAAATTATAATTATATAATCATTATTCAGTATTTAAATATTTATATAAAATATAAATAAAAATGAAAATAAAAATATATAAATATTAAGCTAGTATTAATAAAAGCAACTATATAGAAAACACAAAAGAAAAAGACAAAAAAATAAAAACAAAACACTAGTTTAGTTTTTGAATTACATTTGAGAAGGTTAGCATAAACTTTGAATTATCAATATAGACATCAAACCCAATCTTAAAGCTAATGAGAAAAAAACTTAATTTTTAGTTGATTTTGGTTGCATAAGTTATTTTACAATATTTTATGAAGATGTTTAAATCGCATAAAGCTATCAAAAGTTGTATTTTTAATAATTTCTCTATATATTATTTGGATTCTATACTCTACATGTTTGACATTTACTCTTTACAAAATAAGTAAACACTTTTTTGTTGAACACATTAGTATCCTAACAACAAATTATCAATTTTTAATTATCACTAACTAATTTAATTTAATTAATTTTATGGATTTCGAACCTCTTCAACTATAAAATTATATCAATACACTTAATAAGATGAACATTGTTATGGTTCAACACAATAATAATATCAAGAAAACCATTTCTAAACATTTAAAGTTAAAGTAATAAATATATTTTGTTATCCAAGCCTATGAGATATATACAATATTACATTGTGTCTTGTATTACATTATGTCTTGTAGTGCTTAATGTAGAAACAAAAACAGTTAACTAGTAGTTGAGTAGTAGACAGGGTTATCAATGTAACGTATCCATTACATGTCATCTTATATCATTACTCATAATTGTGTTGAAAAAACCAAAGAAAAAACAAAAAAACAAAACAGGAGGTTAGTTTCTGAATTACATTTCAGAAGGTTAGCATAAACTTTGAAGTATCAATATTGACATCAAACCCTGTTGTGAGAGCAAATGAAAAAGAAAAGTAAAGTCTCAAAAAAGTGTTCACCATCGCCAGAGCTAATACGAGGCAATGAAGACTTCCTCAGTCAGATATATATTTACCACATCTCCTGTTACATCGTTTTGCGGATTCAAAATTGTGTCCAAACAATGGCGTGCACTGATTTGCTATTGCCAATTTAGCCTTAGTCATGCTTGTAAGAACCCTAGCCCTAGCATTCCCTAGGGAATCTTCTTCTACAACCCTCTTCCTAGAAATGTGTACTTCAGTAACCCTCTTCCTCCAACATAATATCTTCCTAGAAATCTGTTAATAATATCTTCCTAGAAATCTATTAAAAGCACGACGAACTCGAAGGGGACGGTAGAGCTTGGAGTCGCTGGCAATGGCTGCGCCGGCAAACTCGACGGGGACGGTGGCAAATTGTCATTTATTCCCCCTGCTTTTACAGAATTTACTTTTCAGTCCCTGCAGTTTCAAAACATTATAAATGTTGGATTTTTGTTTATAAAAATTATAAAAACGATATTCTGCTTATTTCTATTTTATCAATATTTAAAAACAATCTATTTATATAATATCAACATGATAAACAATGTAAACCAATAAGCATAATCATAAATAATATTTATCTTGAAGCATAAGGTGATTTATAATACGATGAAGGTATAACAAGGTAATTATAAAGATTGGCTTCTAGCCTGGGAAAGAATCAGATCATAGAAGAACAAGGGTTTAATGGTTACAAGGATTACTCAGTTTCTCTCTCTATACCTCAATGTGAGGCTAAAATGCCTTCTTGTTCCGATCCTTTTGATGCATGGATCCAATCATGTAATGGATTGACCTTATTTCAATTCAACACTTCTGATGTACAGATAAAGTTGTACTGTATTCGTAATTTTGCTACTAATCAAATGAAAATGATACCTTTACCCAAGTTGTATGAAGATGATCGATTGTCACGTGCAATTTGGCTTTCGACCTTTTGGCAGCACCCTACTACAAAATTGTTTGTGTCAAAAATGGAGGTAAATTATTTGGATCTCGGATTATAATATATAGTTTCGAAACTGGTCATTGGAAAGATGCCAATATTCCAACGAATAGAATGTCTGTTAAATTTGCCAAATAAATATATTGTCAGGGTGCAATTTATTGGGTTGGGAATGATTTTTTAAGTTGCTACTGCTTTCGATTTGATGTTGCAGCTGAGAAACTAAGAAGAGTCTCTATGCAAGAAGGATGTCTAAGAGGTGTGGTCTACTTTAGGTACTTTGGGGAATTCAACGGACGCTTGCATCTTGTTTGCTCTCGCTACTTGACGGAAGAAGTGTTTTGTCAAGTATCGGGTACATATGGACTTCTTGACATCTCTGTTCCCAGAGATTGTTGTGAAAGGGGTGTATAACGATTTTCAGTACGTATTTTGGATATTGTGTGTTGTGAGCGGAGAAAATGATGAAGATTCATTCCTTGTCATGACTATTCCAGGAAAAGTTATTTCCTAAGATTTCAAGAGGAATGGGATTATGGTGCTATCTGAGCTTCCATCATTGGAAAAAATGAAATTTTAGGGTTCGAATGCATATCCATTTGTTCCAACCCTATACCCACTGTGACGAAACACTAGTCAATAAAAGGTATGTGATTTAGTTCTGAATGTATGTTTATTAATATTCACATATTATCAACTTATTTGTATACTTAAATTGTGTTCAGTGATGAAGTTTCGATGTTTAAGTTGTAGCATTTGGAATAACCTTGTCTGTAATCTGGTACTTATGTCATGTATCGTTTTCCTTGATAATCAATTTCAAAGTGTTCTCTGGATACCCTCTAGCCTTAGACAGTTGGTAGCACAAGTATTTTAACTATATGTAATATATATGTTTTGCTTTTTCCCAGGGAGTAGGTGCATAAGGGGACATTGTCCTTGGGATTGTTTTGGAGAAGAGAAGTACTCAAAATGGATGAAAATGATATGTATATCGGATAAATGACTTGTGCTGTCGGTTTTATTAGGTCTATCTTCTACAGATTTTGATGTATGAAATTGCTTTTGACTTTTTAGTCAGCCCCCGGGCGGCTACCATGTTTTGACCCTCCATTTTACATCCAATTTTTTTAGCATATATATATGAATCAAGAAATTTAAAATATGAGATTATTTTATACAGTTATGTAAAACAAATTTGTTGTTTTCCAAAATTGGCTTCAAATTAATATATATATATAGTTTCAAATTATTTAAGTGCCGCTGAATATAACTCGTTTGTTAAATATTAGAATCCAATAACTTATTAGGATGGACTAAGAGTACTTAAGTACTCATGATGCAAGAGTACTTAATTAAGAACTCATGATTTAATTGATGGATACAATTATTTGGCAATTTTTAGCACCTTAACCTCCTAAAGAGTGAATGTAATAATTTGCTCATCACTAGGAATTATTTTAGATCATAAACCTTATACCATAAAACTTGAAAAATGTGAAGACCTATAATAGGTTTTCTACCCAATAATGGTTTTTTTGGTGACCACAATAGACAAAAAGGTTCATAGAATTAAACTTTAGAAATTACCTTCCAGCTAAAGTTATAAAGGGCATCATTTTTTATAAATATGTTTCTATGTGAAAATGAGTTTAGATAAAAGGATATGTTTTCAGTTTTGAGGCAACAAACATATACATGTCATGTAACTACCCCAAGAACCAACTATGAAACTCACGGTGCCATGCAATTCTTCATACTTGTACAATAATTATATCCAGTTGGACCACATATAACTTGGAGAATACAAACATTATGTTTTTTACTCATTATGTGTTGGTTTCAGACTAGTACACAGACACGGTACTAAGCTGAAGAATTGATATTTTGAATACAAGGAAGAACAGTACGTACTTTTGTTATTGATGTTGATAGAAAAGAACAGATTACAAAGTAAATATATAAAGAAAAGAAGCAATATCTAATTCCTATAAAGCAACAAGAAATTCTAACTGAACTCCACCTTTTCTGCTTATTATTTCTTGATTCCTAAAATCATGGAACTAACCGAAGGGATAAAAGGATTGATTCCACTAATGTAGACGCGGTTTAACAACTCAACAATGACTTAGACAAGTTTAGATTATATTCTCAACACTCCCCCGTATTCTAAACTTTCTCCTGTAACTTCTTAATCCCCAGCAGTGAACGCATTCGTTCAAATTTAATTGTAGATATAGCCTTGGTCAGAATATCTACACACTGCTCCTCAGTTCACACATATTTAATTATGATTTCACCTCGCCCAACACACTCATGAATGAAGTGGTAGAGAATATTGATGTGCTTACTGCGTCCATGAAATACCAGATTCTTTGCCAAGTCTATGGAATACTTGTTATCAATATAGATGATGACAGTACAATGTCTCATATTAGTTACCTGTGTGAGCAAATTTCTTAACTAAACTCCCTGACAAGCTGCTGCTGTGGCCGCCATGAACTCTGCCTTGCATGAAGACAGAGCTACACACCTATGTTTCTATGAGACCCATGTGATTAGACCTTCATTTAAATAGAATGCTACACCCCAGTGCTTCTTCTATCTTCTGTGCTTCCACCAAGGTCAATATCTGAATATCCTGACAAGATGTAGTTCTCTGTTCCTTTCCTGGAAATCAAATCATAGTCAACTGTACCCGTCACATAATGCATGATTCTTTTGACTGCGTTTAGATGTGTAATAGTGGGACGCTCCATGAATCTACTGACGATTCCTACTGAATATGCAATATCTGGTATGGTATGGACCAAATATCTTAACCCACCAACCAAGCTTTGGAAAATAGTAGGATCAAATTGTTTGCCTTTTTCATCCTTATCCAATTGCGTCTTTATCTCCATGGGAAACTTCGAAGAATTACAATATGCTAAATCAGCCTTTTCTAGTAACCTTTTCGCGTATGTCGACTGCATCAACTTTGTGCAGCTCCCTTCTTGTTTAACTTCAATGCCCAAATAGTAAGATAATATACCAAGATCGCTCATTGCAAATTGTTTTTTCATTTATTGCTTAAATTTAACAATGGTCACAACACTGGTTCTTGTGATTAATAGATCATCAACATAAACGCCTATTATCAAGGCTTCACTTCCTTCCTGCTTCGTATATACATCATGTTTGTACTGGAACTTGGTGACTCCAAGCTCCTCCAAAAACTTGCTTAATTTTGAGTACCAAGCACGTGGTGCTTGTCGGAGTTCAGACAATGCCTTTACCAATCTATAAACCATGCGCTCCTTATTTTCTTTTATAAATCCTTCTATTTGAGATATATAAACCATTTCCTCAAATTTTCCATTGAGAAACGCCGATTTCACATCTAGTGTATCCCAAGAATTTTTTGTTGCAAGTGCTTACAACAATCCTACCGTTTCCAAGCGAGTCAGAGAGGTGAATACTTCTTTAAAGTCAATGCTCTGTTTTTGTGCATATCCTTTCGCGACCAGCCTCGCCATGTGCTTGATCACATTCCAATTGGAGTCCCTTTTTAATTTATAAACCCACTTTAATCCGATTGGTTTATGCTTAGGTGGTAACTCCTCAAGTTTCCATGTATCATTTTTTTCGATTGCTTCAATCTCACTTCTCATGGCTTGTTCTCAGACCTTTTCTTTCATGGCATGTTCAAAATTACAAGGTTCATCTGTCCCGCACAGCAGAAGTTCCTCTTATAATTATATTTCTTTAGTTTCATCATATATTTCCCCAAGCATTCTGTATTTTATTGGTTGATCGCTGCTACTTCTTGAATTCTCGCTTGGGCTTTGATACCCAGCATCTGGCGATACTGCACCAGACCCTGAGGTGTTATTTGCAGACTCACTTTCTTCATTTTCCCTGCCAGTTGCACCATTACCGTAACTGTTAGAGCCATCCTCTGTATTTTTTGCGGTTAGCCCGATACTAACCATCACAGGTGAACTTCGATCAACTTGTATATCTTGTTGCTGCTGATCCCATTTCCATGCTCTGGTTTTCTCGAAAACAACATCCCTACTCACCATAATTTTCTCATTTTCTGGGTCATAGAGTCTACAGGCTTTACTTCCAGGTTCTTTTCCAAGGTATATAACCATTTTGTTTCGATCATCTAGCTTAGTGGTGTGCACAATTGGTACTTTCATGTGTGCCACACACCCAAAGACTTGCCCATGACTGACATCCGGCATGCATCCCTTTCACACTTCATAGGGTATCATATCTGACAAAGCTCGAGTTGGCAAATGATTGAGTATATAAACTGAATGTCGAACTGCCTCCCCCCAAAGTGCTGGTAGTAATTTCATTTTTTTAGAAAACTTCTAGCCATGGAACGATTGTTCTATTTTTATGTTCAGCAACCCCATTCTATTGAGAGGAGTATGGAGCCATAAGGTGCCTTACAATCATATTCTCTTCACAATAAGAATTAAATTAATTTGAGAAAAACTCTCCACCTCGACCAATCCTCAATACTTTGATTTTTTCTTCAGAATTGCTTTCAACAAACATCTTAAATTTCTTGGAAGTTTCAAAAACATCATATTTATTTTTCATCATATATACCCACATTAATCTATTGTAATCGTCAATGAAAAATAGGAAGTATTTGTTACCTCCCTTTGTTGTTGGTGCAATCGGTCCACACAAATCGGCCTGAACTAGTTCCAGAATTCTTGTTGCTTGAAACTCAGCTTTGGTAGGGAATGGATTTCATGTTTACTTGGTCATTAGACAAGCTGTGCATATAGTCTTGCGCTGAACTAGCTTTGGCAAGCCCCGTGCCATTTCTTTATCAGACAGATGCATCATAGAGTTGAAATTAACGTGACCAAGATGAGAGTGCCAAAGCCACGTACTTTCTTCGATATTTGACATAAGACAAACAACATTTCTAGATTCAAGAATAATTTTATAGAGTCTGTTTGCCGACCTTTTTACCTTCATGAGAAGCCTCCCTTTCTGGTTATTCACCCACAGATAAGTGCCACTAAGGACCACTTTATTTCCATTCTCAGATAGGTGCCTAAGACTTATAATGTTGTTACATAAAGTGGGGATATAATTCACCTCACACAATATCACTTCTCCGCTAGTCTTGCAAATGAACATCACTGATCCCTTCCCTTTGATTTCGACTGTAGAGCCATCTCCAAATTTCACCTTCCCCATTACCTTTTCATCTAGTTCTTTAAATTTTGCACATTATCCTGTCATGTGATTGCTTGCGCCGTTATCTAAATACCAGAAATTTGACTCCACCTTCTCTTCTTTATTTAATTTTGGCCAGACATTATTTTCATTTAGTAACAAGTTTTCATCTCCTTCACACTCTGCCAACAATAAGACTGGTTCATCGTCCTGGACTTGGGTCAAGTGTACCTCTGAATTTCCTTCAAATTTCGGATGCTTCTCATGTCTTGGCTTCCAGCATTCAACTGCGAAGTGACTATATCCATAACAATTGAAGCATTTCAATATGCTTTTGTCACGTACACGATGATAGCTACTGCCACAACGATCCTTTTGTTTTTTCTATTTGATTCATTCCTCTCTGATAAGTAGGAGTTTCTCTTCACTATTTTCGCGTTTCACCCATTCTTCTTCTGCTAACAACATATGTCCGCTATTATTTTCCAGTTGCCCACAGAGTCTTTCTTCGCGAGCCTTGAGGGAACCTACTATCTCCTTGATAGTCAACTCGTTCAATTTTCCAAAATGCTCTATTGCTGACGTGATTTGCAAGAACTTTGATGAATTCGCTCTCAGTATTTTCTTGACAATATAACTTTCTTCGATCTTCTCTGCAAGAGTGCGAATATTTGTTACCAACACATTTAGCTTCATATAGAACTTGTCAACATTATGAGTGTCACTCATACGCATGTTTTCAAACTCTGATTTTATGGTCTGAACTTGAGCGTTATTAACCCGATCCGCTCCCAGACACATCGTCTTGATGGCCTCTCATGCACTTTTTGCTGATTTTTTATCAGCAACAGATAACAGAACATCTTCTAGTATCGATTGATAAATCGCAGCCAACGCTACTTTATCCATCTTGTCTTCAAACTTGGCCTTCTCATCTGCAGGTCCAACTGCCTCCCACATTCCATGGGCTTGCATGAAAGCTCTCATCTTAATAGACCACGCTGTATAGTTCACGTTTGTCAACATCGGATAACTCAACGTTATTGATCCATCTATTATTAACAACTTTGGCATATAGTTTGGCATCCACAAATCGCTAGCTATGATACCAAATGTTGGTTTCAGACTAGTACACAGACACAATACTAAGCTGAAGAACTGATATTTTGAATACAAGGAAGAACATAACGTACTTTTGTTATTGATGTTGATAGAAAAGAACAGATTACAAAGTAAATATATATAAAAAAGAAGCAACATCTAATTTCCATAAGGCAGCCAAAAATCCTAACTGAACTCCACCTTTTCTGCTTATTGAATCTTGATCCTAAATCATGGAACTAACAGAAGGAATAAAAGGATTCATTCCACTGATGCAGATACGGTTTAACAGCTCAGCAATGACTCAAACAAGTTTAGATTATATTCTCAACATTATGGTGGATAACAAGCTCGTGTTAGGAAGCTATTTATGTTATTTTTATATATCTAGTTATGTCATCCATAGGTTATATCAGGACTCTCTATGTTATTTATTTGAAAACTTGAAAATAATCAAAGTAAATATAATGATAAATACATCTCTATATTCATTCATTTCCTATTTATTCTTTCATGAAAACTAAACTATAACATTCAAACCGACTCCATACCGGACCCAATACCTTAGTAAATTTATATTCGAAAAAGCTAGCTATTTTTTATATATTAATTGTTGTCTGTATAAACACCTCAAATCCTATTATTTTTATTGTTCTTAGTAATGTTCTTATTGGGTCGAGGTCCTCACCGAGCACATAAACGTACATACTGAACCGATCAGTGTAGATTCTGGTCGAGTAGAGAAATTTTTTTACCATTTATAACATTAAAGGCCACAACCCAATATATGTTAATTCCAAGTTAATCCACCACATGTCAATTGAAAAAGCTAGCGATTTATTATACATTAGTTGTTGATTTGTATCTATAAAGATCCAAAATACTTCTATTTTTATGGATGTGTGATATTAGATGGAGATATCCAAATATTTTAGATAAAAATGTAGGTAAAAATTACCGCATTCATATTAAGCCTATTTTTATTTATACTGCCCTACCCCACACCCTACACATGCAAAGATAGATAGAAAAAGAAATATAGGGAAGTCCTTTAAATACATCATACTAATAAGTTAATTAGCATGTGAAATAAAGAATTTATTTGTATAAGAAAATATATTATTTTAACGCTTTCTTCGTATAAGATAAAAGGTTAATTTATATATAAACATGTTTATGCTTGAAAATGAGCTGAAATGTCATAAAATAAAGAGTGAAAAAGGATATTTAGAAATTCATAATAATAAATTGTTATTTATTAAAATATAAAGCGGATTTATTTAGTAAATAATAAAATCTGAAACTACCATAATAAGAAAATGATCATGATAATAAAACTATTTAGCATTTGTAATAATATATTTATATATATATATGTATATATATATGTATATATATATGTTAATACCTATTTAAACCCACGATGAAAGTTTTCCACAGCCATGTATCAAAACGAAATTGCCAAAACTGCAATCACGAAACAATAGAAAACAGAATTTAAATCTGCAACCGCAAGATAACAAAAAGGACCTACATGTTATTGGATACGAAACGTAACGTAAATAAAATAATTATCCAAGTATATTCAAACATAAATTAGAGTTAATTTAAAATTCAATCACTAAGGGAACAAAATAAATTTAAAAGTAAAACAAATATGCAACAATAGAATACAATAACAATATCAAAACTGAATTCAAATTCCTAAATTGTATCAAAATCTAAACTGAAATTCTATAACAAATCCCATATAACACCAAATCAAAAATATAATCTTAAACAAAAATTAAATCTAAACCATAATTAAATCTAACCAACAAACCTTATGTAAATGTGACCATATATGCTTTCAATTTTAATATCAAACCAAAATCAAAACCAAATCCATATCTACATTATAAGTATCGATTCCAATTAAGCAAAGTTTTCCAATCCCAGACGAAACAAAATTGAAATTTAAGCCATATCCAAATATAATCCAATGAGGAAAAAGATAAAACTTCAAAAAAATCTTACAAATGGTGTCCCAAGATTAATCCAACTATAGCGCCCTAGAAAAAATAAACATATCAATGTAAATTAAAAAAATTGCATCTTAACAAGATAAAAAAATAATATTTTCACACAATAAACATATAAGTGTCATGTACTTACGTAATTAAAGGTGTCATCTAATCGGTAAAGATTTTCCAATAATCAAACTCATGATGACAAACATTTTTCATGCTTGTACAAGAATAACATGTTGGACCACAAATAATTTTTGGAAAGAAAGCAGAATGCAAATATTATATTTTTTACACATTATGTTTAAAGGTAATAACAAGACCAAGTAGATTATATTATATTGCATTTGCGTGATGAGCCGACGGATTCGGATTCGGACCCGAAAGATCTGACTCGGTACATGACAAATACGGAGGAGCGAGAATGGCGAGGAAAACGACCTCGATCACATTCGAGTGGCATATATGGAGAGAAACCGCCATTGAAGCCATATTGCATTGATATCTCGATGGACAGTAAGTTAAAATGTTTTTAAATTGCATTATTCCTATATGTTTATTTTTTTTTCATTGTTCAATATTGTTATGTGAATTGTTAATATTTATTGTTTTCTTTTGTTTAAATATAGTATTGAAGATGATATGGCTAATAAAACGATTTTGAGTATGATTCGGGAGAAGTGGCCTCTTGGGCATTACAGTTATACCGATATCGAAGAACATAACCCGGGTTGGTTGAATGCAAAAGTCGAGGAGTTTCAAGTAAGTTAAAAATCAATTTTTTTTTGTAATTGTCATTTGTTTCTTGATTTTATGATGCATTTATCCTCGTTTTTTTTTGCAATTTTAGAAATATTATAGGCATCTTAAGGGGCAAAGCCGTTCAAAGGCCCGAAAAATTGTGGAAGATCACATTAAAGTGACGATAAAAAAGACTTTGAACGAGCTTAAGAAGAGGGTGGAGCAAAAAGCAAGGGAGGAGGGCATTTCAAAGTTATCTTTGAAGCCACCTTATTGGTCCATTCCTTTTTGGAAGGACCTTTTGGAGTATTGGGAGAAGAACGAAGGACACTTGCACCGGTCATCGGTTGGATCTGCCAACCGACAACAAGTTGAAAGATTGCATAGTGCCGGTGCAAGGTCATTCAATAAAGTTCGGGAGGTAATATTATTATATTCCATCACACACACATACATACATGTTCACCATATTTAATATAATCAACTAATTATAAGGACGTGATAATATAAGTTGTTTAATATTTTAAAAGGTAATGACGAACGAAAACAAGAAAAAGCCGACGAGACTCGAGGTGTGGGATAAATGTCATAGGAAAGTTGGATCCGATCCGGAAAATTCCGTCTACACTACACCGGCCGCCATGCGTATTGCGGTAATTTTTATGTGATTTTATGACCATTTTAAGTGATTTTAAATGCATCTTTAATAAGTGAATTAATATGTATTTTCATGTGATTTTAAATGCATTTTTATGTGTTTTTATGACCATTTTATGTGATTTTAAATACATATTTAATAAGTGAATTTATATGTATTTTTATGTGATTTTAAATGCATTTTTATGTGATTTTATATGCATTTTTATGTTATTTTAAATGCATCTTTAATATGTGATTTTATATGTATTTTAATGTGATTTTAAATGCATTTTTATGTGATTTTATATGCATTTTATATGATTTGAAATGTATCATTAATATGTGATTTTAAATGTATTTATGTGATTTTAAATGCATTTTTATATGTGATTTTATATGTATTTTTATGTGATTTTAAATGCATCGTTAATATGTGATTTTATATGTATTTATGTGATTTTAAATGGATTTTTATATGTGATTTTATATGTTTTTTTTAATTTTAAATGCATCGTTAATTGTTTTAAATGAATTTGTAGGAACGATATGCCGCCATTCTCGAGCGCATGCCCGTGGAAGTTACACAAACGGGTGATCAGGATGAGCCGCGGGATTGGTGGATGGAATCCTTGGAGGTCCCCCAAAGTATAAGACCGAAAAAGAATTATGTGGTGGGGTTCCCCAATGCTCGGGCCACCGATCTCTTGCCTACACTTGCTACCCGGTACCGAGATTCAACACGCAATGAAGCCGGCTCATCCACAACTGCTACGAGACAACGTGAATCCATCCCCGACAATGTATATCTTGCCATCGTGGGGAATGTGCTTAGTGAGATCCGTGCTAATCAAAATCGGTTTGCTCGCCAACTTTCCGATGCAGAGATAACTACATTCACACATACCGTTCTCGAGGCCTCGGATCCATCCTCCGATCCTAGCCAAAGGTTGTAATGGAATAACCTTATCGGTGGCGAGATAGTGCATATCGTGGGCTCCTTGATTGAAGATATCATCCAAAAGACGGAAGCTCATGTTGCGGAGTTATAATTTTTGACCTTCTTGTTTATTTATTTGTTTTCATTCAGATGTAAATTTCGTTTTTTCTTTTTAACTAGTTTAATTATACTTGTGTATCTAGGAAAATAATCGGCGTGCTATGGAAGTCGATAAGGATTACACATTCGAGGATGAGGCTTCCGATGACGAGGACTTTGATGATGGCGGCGGTGATGGCGGCGGTGATGGCGGTGGATCGTCCGATGTTGACTTGTCAGATTAGTTTACATTGATCGGTTTTAAGACTATTGTAATTTGATGGTTATGAGATGTAATATAATATATTGTGATGGTTTTATACTTTGTCGGTTATTTAGGATTGCTTATAATAATGTAATGATACGATTTAATCCTCCGGTTATCGGAGTTTATGAATGTTTGCGTTGGATTTAATTACTATGGTTTAATTATAAAATTTACTAGTTTTTGTGAATGATTTTGAGTAGTATAGTTTAATGATTATCATTGTTGTTTGGTTTGGTTGTTTGGTTATTTGGTTGTTTGGTTATGATTGGATTGGATTTATGATTGGTTTGTGTATTGATTTGGTTTGGTATACAAGGACTGCAGAAAAGCCTGCAATTTTTTTAAATACCAGGCCTTAAAACCGACAATAGGCATAACCGACCATTTTTTACCATTACAAAACCCAGAAAATCGACCGTCAAGGGACATAACCGACCGTCTCCTTTAGAGGGTGGTCGGTTTTTGGACGGTCAGTTATGACATTTAAGTTAGCTTCTGAAATAAAACCGACCGATATGCATACTTTGACAACGGTCAGTTATGAGTTCCCGTCAACTTTTTAAAAATGGACATAACCGACCATAGGTGATCGGTTATGACTCAGTGACGTGGCAACACGTGTGCCACGTGTACATAGTGACCCCACATTTGAATAAAATGCCCAGGCCCTTAACAGACCACTATGGTTGTCAGTTATTAGGGTTAAACCCGACCAAAAGTCATAACCGACCAGGCTAAAACCGACCATGCCCTGTGGTCGGTTATGACTATTTTAACCGACCGTGTGGCCTCTTAACCGACAGTTTTTGACGATAGGTTTTGTCTTATTTTCTTGTAGTGCTAGTCAGGGATATGAGTACGGATGGACTGGGCCTCATGGTATATATATAATGATTTTTACACCCCAATTATAGATTAAGCCCGTTATCCATCCATTTTCATTATATTCCTATCATTATATAATATTTTTATTATATCCCTATCATTAAAGACTTATACTACTAAGATATGTTAAAAATATTTTTATTTGTACTACTATACTATAATATAAAATTATTATATACCAATTGAATTTTAGCTAGATATAATTTGTCTATCGGGATTCGTAATAATGGTTAATTTTATTTAAATAAAAGAAAAACAAAAAATTAGATATCTAAAATCAATTGAAAAAATCTTAATACAATAGTAAAAAAGATAAAATGATTATATTATTCTACTACTCAAAAATACAATGTCCTAACGATATAAAATGATTGGAGGTTCAACTAATAATAAATATATAATAATTTACAATGTTCTTATACTATTACAAACAATTGCAAACACCAAAATATAATACAATAGGTACAACCATAGATATTATATGATTAGATATTATACTAGTATATATACCTACAAATAATGTACATCACCAAAAAATTAATTAAATTCAAAAATAGTATTACAACAAGAGAAGTAACAATTAATATATATGTACATTAAAAACTTACAAAAATAAATTTTAAAATTTTAAAAATATCGCACCTTTTTTCATAATTTAAACCAAAAATAAGTAGGCACTCTGAACTTAATAATATATTAATGCAAAATTCGTGACCATCATTTTTTCTTCAATTTCAAAATAATACCTTTAGATTTTTTTTTAAATCATAACTAAATTAAATATTATTTGTAGAACTTCAAATATAGTCGAAATAAAAGTAAATATAATTCAGTAATTTTTTATATGTTTAAACTTTAATTTGAACCTTTTCTAAATATTTCTAATTAATAACCCTTTTTCCCTGGGAAAAGCATAAAAACCATATTTTAGTCAATGATACAGGAATACGAAAAAAAATCAAGAAGAGTCTCCGATATAAAAATGATTGTTCAACATATTTGACTACATGGATGTGTTATAAGAAATAAACATTACTAGTTTAAATAAAACTTTGTGTGTAATTAAACAAAAAGAACTATACCCCAAAGATTTTGTAAGGTAGAACTGAGTCTTGGCTTCTTTTTCATCAGGTACTGCTACATCTAAAAGAAGAACGTGAAATCATTGACCAAATCCAAGAAGAATCCGCTATATATGTGATGGATGTCTGTGTGTGTGAAGTGTGAGACTAAGCATATTTTTCTTTTCTGTTTTAGTTTCCATAGTTGATGACTTATCTAGTTACATTTAAGTCTTCTTGTACGAAAAGCCTAAACTCATATAATCTTTCCCAATCTTCCCATCAGATCTTTTACCCAATTCGAAATATTGGTATCTAAACAATGGCTTGCACTTAATTTCAATCCCCAGTTCCGTCGTAGGAAGCACTCTTGAATTGCCCCTCCGGACTCTTCTTATACAGCATCACACTTCATTCGGTTTCTCCTTTAAAATGCAGAGATACAATTCTTTCTCGTTTAGATCCGGTTGAATTATTAATGTTTTAATCAAGTTGATGCAGTTATGCCATGATGAAAATGGCATACTTGTGTAATTGGGTTAAATTTATATGGATTCAACACTTTTGGTAACCAAATAAATTTGTATTGTATTCGTAAATTAGTTACAAATCTAACAAAAATGTTTACCTTTACCCAATTTTGATGCTAATGATTATGATTACATGTGCTATTTGATGATAGACAGAGCTGGAACCTATTACACTATTTCGTAAAATATCCTTAGAGTGCCCGGTCTAATTTGTATTTTCTTGTTGGTTTAGAAAAACTATCAAATTGAGAATATGGTAATAAGCCGCCGGAAAATGTCACTTCATTACATAGTTCTGTTAGGAAGTTATTACCGCCGACCGAAAATTATACGTGACTAACTTAGTTACACCTTACAAAAATCGTTTGAGGGTAGTCTGTTCCGTTTAATTACTTACAAAGTGTTGTTAAGTTAGTAATGTTTATTTCTTGTAACACATTATACCTCTGTACCCGTGTAGTTAAATATGTTGGACATGAATGATTTTTATATTCGAGACATTTCTTGGTTTCTCTTTTATATATTTATGTATCATTGACTAAAGTTTTTTTATTGCTTTTTCGAGAGAAAAAGGGGTAGAGCTAGGTGGACATCACCCCTTCTCTCATCTATATATTTTAAAGATATAATTAAGCAACGAAAAATAAGGGGATCAAATGTATCATTGGCAACAGTATTTATATATTTGAATTATGAATGTTTGTAGGATAATATGAATCATTTTCGTGAACTAAATCTATGAAAGTTTATTTGTTTGGTCAAATACGGTTTTACGATAATATTTATGTAAAATATAGGTTTACAAAATTCTCATTATAAAATCTGGCGCTAAAAGGAGAGGGTCTGTCATCAATTGGGAGAAAGATGACTATTTTTAAACATCAAGGGTACGAACCTTGGAAGTGCATACTGAGTCGCTTGATGGTCATCCTCCAAAGAGTCTTGAATGCCCCCCTCAGCAAACAGACTCTCAACGCAAAAATTCCTACTGCAAAGACCCTGCTTATCACAGGGCCACCACCTATAGGTTCTTCTAATTTCCCAAAGAACTTAGAGGACCCGAAGTCGACGGGTGGAGGGACAATCCTCACTCCATCAACAGGAACTCAGAAGGTTCTCAGCTATCTTGAAGGATAGGATCGCAATTGGAGGATATGGGTAAGCGAGTGGGAAGACTGGAGCAGGCCATAACGGCCCTAAAAAGAAGAAAAATAAGAAACAAAGAAAGTTTGCAAAGGGTTCTAAGGGTAGTAGCACAAAGAAAAAGTTAATTAATAATTTCGAAGAGGAGGCTGAAGGCGAGACCTAATAAATAGATGGGACTGAAGAGAAGCAATGAGAGGAGTCGCAAGGCCAAGCCTCATCTAAGATGAGGCCAACCAGTGACTTTAGTAGGACTGGTGTGTAGCTTACTAAACAAGATTTGAGGCTCAAACTTGAGAAAATGAAGGCTGAAAGGCAGAAAAGGGGACCCCCGAGTCACGACCATAGTTCAGAGCGACCCCCTCTCATCAAGAAGGCTAGAGGTCCTCCCAACATGACCCGGAGCGGTCTGTGCCCAAGAAAAGGGGCTCTTACATGCTAAGCAGGCACTCGAGTGCAACTGCTAAGCTCGCCAGCAAGACTCTTCCATTGTAAGGACTAGGGATTTGAAGATTGAGAAACTTAAGAAGCTCATGGATAAGATGGATGCAGATAAAAATGTCATTAATCCAATAGGGATATTCTCACCTATTAGTCAAGAAATCAGGACCACCCCTTTTCCCCCAGGATTTAGAACTAATAGAAATTTGATTTTCAAAGGGGACACTGACCCCGCTGCATACTTGATCCGCTTTAACAAGGATATGGAGGTATGTCTGGTCTCACTCGAGGCTAGGTGCAGGTTGTTCGCGGCCTCTCTTCGGAGTATTTATCTGCGGTGGTTCTCTAAATTAGGGGTTCATGTCACCATAGACTCATGGGAGCAGTTCGCCGATATCATCAAAAAAAGTTCCAGTCTTTAATGCTCTATGCTTCCCATGTGGCCACCCTAGATAATATAAGGAAGAAGGAGGGTGAAATGATTTGATATTACTTCATAAGGTTCGATGCAGAAGTCTCCCGAATGAGAGATGCAAGTGAGAAAGTTGTCAAAAAATTTCTAATTGTTGGGCTCTCTAGAAGCATATGCAGGCACAAACCTCCCCCACTCTTGCTGACTTTCATGCCAAAGCAGAACCCTTCAATTGGGTAGAAAAATCTATGCAATATTTGAAAAAGAGTAGAGGCAGAAATAACAACAACAGTAAAGGGAAGGGAAGTAACCGAAAGATGTCCGGGAGTCCCAAAAGAAATGGTAGGGGTCGTAGTGAGAGTAGACATGATTGTTAATAACTATCAGCAAACGAATATTAATTAACGTTCCATTCTTAGTTCCAACATTAAGGACAATATTCAGTCTCTTTTAATCATAAATAATAGGACCCATAAGCCCTTACACTAGAGAGGACAAAAAGCAAGTTAAAATGTACAATTAATAAATTGCATTTAGTTGAATCTACATAAAATATTTTGAAACAAGACATTGATAAGCAGTGATAAACAACTTACAGGGAGCCCAAATTTTGGCGGATCAACAACTTTAGCTTTAGAGTGGTCTGGATAACCTATAATGCAATGCAAATTAGTATCATTAACTTGATCAAAACTATAAAATTGTACTCTTAAAATCGCCTCTTAGCAATTTAACCACCACTGGTTATGAAAATTTTAAAGTATTTTCTAGGCAAAAAAAGAATTATCTCACACAACAAAGTATGACATGTGAACAATAACGGCTTGATTACAGAACTCAAGCTCCAAGGATTCAGACCTATTAACAAAAACTTAATTAAAATAAAAACATATAATTTAAAAAAAAATTAAAGTTGTTTCCCAGTAATAATACAATTATTTAAGGGGGGTTGGATACAATTGTATAAATATTTCGAACAAGTATGAAAAATATAGAAGTTCCTTATATTTATGATAAAAACTGTTACAAACTCTCTCAAGAAATACTGATGTTCTTGAGAACTGCTAGGTCCTACAATGCTCGAGTTAATTCACTATGTGATGACCTAAACTGTTTTATATATTACACAGCTGCAACAAATCAATCTAAGATATGCATTATCAAATACTAACTAAAAATGATACATATCATTAACTGAATAGATAAAGTCTTATGACTCAGAACATAACAGATATCTATTCCTCAAACTAAGGAACAAAATCAATCTTCTTAGCTGACCGCCTCCAGATGTTGATGACATGCAAATACTGATGATGTGTCAAATCCTGATGACACACTGAATATTGATGACATCTAAAACGCAGTCAGATCCTGAGCTTCTTCTGATCATTGAGAATCAGCATGTAACAATCTCCCCCAATTTATGCTTTATGTAAGAAAGCACAAATTCCATTCTCAATGATGCCAAAACAAATTACAAAATGTACAAGGAGTAAAGCTTACTTCAGTACCCTAAGATAACTGATAGGTGTTTCCAGAAAGTTGTTCAACTTTTCTTCCTCCTTTTCTTGTAGGACGTTAACAAGCTTTTTTTTCAACTCTCTCCTCTCCTCACTATCTTCTCCAAGCTGATAGACGGCTGATCTCAGTTTAGAAATTGAGCTTTTAATCAATTCAAGATCACCAATCAGTATAAAGCTCAAACTAACATCTTCATGATCAGGACTGAAGGATAACTAAGAACTGTTGAGAAAAACTTTTAGAACTGCAGCTCCCTTTTGCATCTTTATTTCTTGACCAGTATAAGTTCTGTAGATAGGAACGTAATCACCAGATATCGTATTTATCATATTTGGTCATGACTCTTCTTTTGATAATTTCAAGTATCATAGAAGACCAATTTCTGGTGACACTATTCTCAACTCTAAGAAGATAGTGAATTTATTTCAACTCTGTCACAGTCTTCATCAAGAGTTGCTGTAATATAAAACTCTTTACTTTACCATCTCTCAAAAAGTACAGAATCTCCTCTCTGACTTCATCATTATTTATCTTTCTATATACAATCTTTACAGCTTTAACTTTTTTAATCTGTGAAGGAGTAACTCTTTCACCAAGATTGTCAGTCAGAGTATTTGTATCCAGTAAATCAGACCTCAGAATATCCATTCCAGAATGACCAATACCTCCTCTGGTTCGAGTTTTGATAAGCTTCAGCCTTTCATTTTATTCCACCCAAGAAGGTTTCTTGATGGACTTGTCAACATCTTTATGTTCTGAAATAGAATCTCTCAGTCCTGCTGACACATATTCAATATGCATGAACCCTTTAGGATAACTGAATGAATAAACATCTTTCCATCTTCTATCCTACTTTCTGAGAGGAGCATAACTTGTAGGCAAATTATAAATTCTCTGCACATAGTCAGTGCATAACTTGTAGGCAACTTTCCTTCTGTCAATTTCTTCTTTTTCATCAACCTTTATGTTATGAGAACCAACTACTGAAGTAATAATCAACTGATTCAATGCTATGACCACCTTTTCATTAATGTCAAAATCAGCTATCATATATTCAGTATCAGGATCTGCTTTATCCTTAGGATTTGTGTTTGCTTCAAGAGTTACATTTGGATTTGTTATATCAACTTGAGCAATGTTAATGGTTGATCTTTTCTTTCTTTGAACAGTCAATTCTTCAGTCTTCTGAACTTCTTCTGCTAATTCATGTCCTTGTAGAGGAACATAACCTTCTCTAGATAAGACATTCAGAAATGCAGAATCAATTGTAACCATTTGACTTGGTTTAGGAGTCCTTCCTCTTCCTCCTCTTCCTCTAGCTCTTGTAGATCTTCCACCTCTTCTTCCTCTTCCTTTAGAGGTGTTGACTTCAGCTTTAATTTGAGACATTAACTCCTTATGTTGCATAAATGCTTCTTCAGTTATTAGATAAGGAAATTCATCAGTTAGCATTCCAAGAGCACTCCTAGCATTCTTTTGCTCAAACTTTTTATCTTTGTAATACAGAATAATCTCTTCACATGTTTCCTTGTGTTTCTAAGGAAAGAATAACCATTTAGCATCTGCTAAGTTAGAGATTGTAACATCACCAGTCTCAGGAGCATCATTAGTAGTCTTGTGCTTTGCTTCATGAGCACCAGTGGACTTTCCTTGTCCTAAAGAAACAAACCATTTAGAATATTAAGATTGTTGAGCAATAGGAGAAATTTGAACATTGGCAACTGGATTTTTATCACCATCACCATTAGTATCTTTATCTTTTATCTGAATAGAATCTGGTGTACATTTCGTAGCAACTATCTTCGCCCCCTTTTTGGCATCAGTATTTCAAAGAAGAGAAAACATAGCATCCAGTTTGTCAGCCATAGAAGATACTTTATCTTCTAATTTAGTATCCCCTTTTTGAGAAGATTTGATCAAATTTAGTATTTTTGGGTGGGATTTTTGAATTTTTGCCAAAAAATTTGACATTTCTGTTAGGTCCCAATATGTTTGTAGAAGGGGGGGGGGTTGAATACAAACTATACCGTTTAATCAAATTTAATGTGGAATAAAAAAGTGAAACAAAATTCAAGTTAAATAAAACTATTATTAAACTTGAAAGGTGTTACAACAACGTTATCGTTTACAAGGGATTAATCTCAAATAAATTATCACAAATCTAGAAAAAATTCGACATGAACTTTTTCTATTTTTGCAATAAAAAGATCAAATACTAAAAGTAATTTGAGATTAAGTTCTAGGGATTTTGATCCGCTAGATAGTTACACAAGACAAGAGAATGATTTCTAGTGGTTTAGATTTAACTATAAATGCTAGAAATTAATGTTCTTGAATTTAGCAGTTGAAGATGAAAAGTTTCTTCTGCTCTGTTCTGTCTGTTCTTGAGTGGTTGAGTGTATTCAATATATGTCTTGAATGTCTGCTGCCGTTGACATTTATAATTTAATCAATAGAATTGAATTGAACTGGCAAGACAATCGGTGAGACAATCCGTTGATCTAGCAAGACAATCGGCATGACAATTGATTATACTGGGAAGACAATCGGCATGACTATTGAATGAACTGACAAGACTATCGGCAAGACTATTGAATGAACTGGCAAGACTATCGGCAAGACTATTGAATGAACTGGCAAGACTTTCGGTATGACAATTAATTGTCATACCAGTTCAAATGATTGTCTTGCTGAATTAATATTGAATATTAATTCAAAATCAATTCTGAAAATTCATAATATTAATTAAGAATTAATTAACCAATTAATTCAATTAATCAATAAATTAATCTTTGCGGATATAATTTATTTTCTTAATTAAATTATATGACTAAATTAATTAATAGAGAATTAATACTATTCTTGAACAAACCACTCTTCTAACAATCTTCTGAAAATCACTGAAAATTATGAATGAATTCCACCACTTCAATGTTGACACTCGATGTACTGTCGGGTTCATGAGTGACTAACTTCCGTGACGTTTCTTCATGTCTTGACTTTGATAACATGATTTTCTTCAGATTAAATCCCTGTAATTATATGATACCCTGACAAGATCTCTGTCACTTGATTAAATCCACAATCTTGATTTATATCACTGAGGCTTGAATAATTTCTTGAACTTCTTCTAGTGAATTAATTCCTCAAGTCTGTAGATGAACATAGTTTCTGAATCCTTTGACATATATTACTTTGTGAGATCTCTTTGACGATAGATCCACTATTTACTTGTTACATTCTTATTTGAGTTGAGTTAATTCCTCGAATAAACAAATAGGCTATGACATATGCCTTTCAATTTTGTTAAAAGATTCAAAATGAGTTTTGTAACGAATTTAGATCGAATTTAGTCATTAAAATTTATTCGGTCAAATTTAGTACTGTCGAATTTAGCTTAAATTGAGCTTACCTTTCATTTTCGACTAGTCTTTGTTCAAAAATAGTTGGATTTAGACCAAACAAATTCATTCAAAAATAGTTGGTCGAAAATAGTTATTTTAGACCGAATTCGGTCAAATTTAGTTAAATTTGACCAAACAAATTCATTCGAATCTAGCCAAATTTCTTGTAGTGTATGCAGAGGGGAGGAAGAAATCACTACAGATTTGTGGGGAGGAAAAAACCACATGTACAGATTTTTTGGCAATTAATAACGAGTATTAGTGACTTACGAGAGTCACTACTGTGTATTCATTTGTAGCCTGATCATTATAAGAAGACTTTTGTTTCTTCACTGGCTCTTGTTGCTTCAAATGGAAATTAGCAACCGGATTATGATATGGAAGAAGGCGAGATTGTCTCCGATGATTACAATGTCTGTGTTGATACAAATAATAAGATGTGCTATTCTCTTCAATTACAAATTGGCAATAAAAAATCAGATCAACGGACTCGCACATATACTTCTCATTGGATTGGAATTATAAGGATGATCTTCTATGATTGTCTCGGATTTATCATGCACTTTGAGAACGTAAAACATCAAAATTTCGTAGAGGCATCCTTCAAGTCACATCCCATGTGAATACAACCATGAACTCAAATTTGTCTCGTGCACTTCTTATTTTTATTGTTGTATTAATATTTATCATTTGCATTAATATTTACTTTAATCAGACATTATTATTTTCTTGCATTGGGATCTTCATGGAAATAGCTTCCCTACTCTTCGGAGTAGGGGCATGATCTGCATACATCTTATCCTCCTTGGACACTGCTTAAAGAGGTATATACTGGGTGTGTTTGGTTTGGTGTTGTTTAGTAAGAAATCAATTATGTTTTTCCTGAACAAACTAAAAACAAAATGGCAATATAAATCAGACATTAACTACTCTTTTTAAATATCTAGAAATTTTGTTAGAGATTGATCATGTATATTCAAACATTAATTTCATAAAAATTAAATTTTATTATTATTCCATGCTAAATAAATTAAACTTTGGAAAATAGATGAATGAAATGCAAAATCGATTCCCTAACCAATCTATTCATGGCCAAGTTCATCCAACTATTCATTCCTTTAATTCCCGATTCCTTTCCCACCACAACCTAATTTTTTGGAAAAATATTGACAGGGTTACAATATTGAAATATCAAAGCATTGATCATTTGGGAAGCTCTAAATTATAACAAGCTTATCAAGATTGTTTCTAATTCTCGTACTCTCACATACACCACATATATACAAATATATTGGAAAATAAAAATTTCTTAGAGACGTTTAAATAGAAATTGAGAGATTAATAATAAGCCGCTAGAAAGATTATATTAAGAGGGGGACAGAGGGAGAGGGGGAGAAAGGTGGAGGATAGTAAACGAGGGAGGTAGAGAGAGATGCTTTGTGGTAAAATTCAATGGTTTTTAAGGTGATCTGTGTTAAATTTTTAGTCTTTTGTCTTGAAATTCAGTGATTTGCTCTTAAAGTTTAGGTGATTTGTATTGAATAATTTTGTGACTAAGATGTAAATTTGGTGGTTTTAGGATAATGGAAATCAACTAGTGAATCTTTAACTGTTATATGTGATGACAAATATTTTAAATAATATTGGCTTTGATGGAGCAAAGGTGATTGTGTTTGTATCATTGACGATCAGATTGTGCAACAGCGGATTAGGCGACAGTGATGATGGTAATTATTGGTTGTAGGTTTTTGGTAACTGTGAAAAGTCACGTGTAGTAGAGAATGCAGTAATGGAAAAAGAGATATTTTGTGTGTATTTGATCGTCATGCTTTTGGTCTACTGAGCCTGTTTTTATACACAAATTAAGTTCTAACTATAAGAAGGGTCTTTTTAAAGGATCCTCTCTCTCTCTCTCTCTCTCTCTCTCTCTCTCTCTATATATATATATATATATACGGAGGCTACTCTAATAAAAATGTATTTTAGAATAAAACTAGAAACCACATAATATTTTTTAAAATTATTTCGAAATATATCATACATGGTATGCAAATCGATTGTTGAGAGATGGAGAAAAATACAGTGAACTCATATTTAAAAAAATTCCAATTTGACGGAAACAATCAAATTAAAAATGGAGGAGATGAGATTGTATGTGGGAGGGTGCAGATTAGTTGGGTGTGGTGCTTTTAGGGGTCCATTGGATTAGATTGATCTAATGGCTAGATTAGTTTCTACTTTCTATTTTAAGTTTAGTTCTATTTGATCATTTTCCTATATATATATACACACACACACTATTACATTAAAAATGAAGCAATGAAAGTCTGGTTGATAGTCAGTCTGGTCACCATAATTATAGTAATATTTAAAATAAATACTCTCATAAATAGATTACTATTCACAATAAAATTATGATATGCCCAAAGATTTTGGTTTAAACTAAATAATATATAAAATTCAACCCGGATGGGCTAAACAAAATAATGCTATTGATATAATCTCAAATAAAAATAAAAACAAACTACATATAGTTAGTTGGATTTGTAGGCTCCAGATATTAAACAGAATCATAATCGAATCCAAGCAGCGCACCATGGTGATCGAATATAAAATATTTTAAAATTATATCAAAACTTAATAACTGAATCAAAAATGATTTATAAAACCAATACAAACATTAAATGTAACACATGCACACAAATCAACAAAACAACCTCTTTAAAGTTAATACCAACCATTCTCAAATTAATCATTCATAGTGACTTCACCCATCTCCTCATCTTCGTCATATTCATATTCATCGCCACATACACCAACCTCCACTTCCGAGATTCCATCATCTTTCTTGTAGTACTTCTCTTACACCATGGTGCACTGTTTGGATTCCTGTACACAGATATAAAATTAATTAACAGGAGAAAGTACATCAACCAATGGATACACATAACGATGTGAACTAATATAAAATATGGAGATTGTTAAAAAAAATATGATTAGATCAACAATCTGTTGAGACTATATATATTTAAAAGACCAAAACAAAAATATGATTACATGACACCTATAAAAGATGATAATCAAAATTTTAATTGTAAATCATCAAAACCAATTATCATATATTTGAAGCAATGCAACTTCTCTCATAATTGATGATCATCTTTAACATTAATCCTATAAAATTATATTAGTACTGCAAACAATTATTTTTTACAAATTTTATCTATATACTTGTAATAATAGTCGATTACGTACTTCTAATATAACTTGATATAACTCACCACGAGCAAATTGGTCTGTGATAATGTGCTTTGGCCATCATCGAGCAAACAACAGTTGGGAGTTGTCCCACATCATTTATGGGAGAGGCCTTTTGGCATCTAGTTAGGCCTTTTGGCATATAGTTGTCCCACATATAAAATTAATTAACAGGACAAAGTATATCAGCGAATCACTACAGGAAAACAGGATAAAACCGACCGTAAAAAACGGTCGGTTAAAAGTAAAAACGGTCGGTTAAAATAGTCATAACCGACCACAGGGCATGGTCGGTTTTAGCTTGGTCGGTTATGACTTTTGGTCGGGTTTAACCCTCATAACCGACCAACATAGTGGTCGGTTAAGTGTCTGGGCATTTCATTCAAATGTGGGGTCACTGTGTACACGTGGCAACACGTGTGCACACGTGTTGCCACGTCACTGGGTCATAACCGACCGTAGGTGGTCGGTTAAGGCCTTTTTTAAAAAGTTGACTGGAACTCATAACCGACCGTGGTCAAAGTGTGCGCATCAGTCATTTTTATTTCAGAAGTTAACTTAAATGTCATAACCGACCACCCTAAAACTGACCACCCTCTAAAGGCGACTGTCAGTTTTATGAAGAAGATGGTCGGTTATGTCCCTTGACGGTCGGTTTCCTGGGTTTTGTAATGGTCAAAAGTGGTTGGTTATACCTATTTTCGGTCGGTTTTAAGGTCTGATTTTAAAAAAAATTGCAGGTTTTTCTAGAGTCCCTATATACCAAACCAAATCAATACAGAAACCAATCACAAATCCAATCCAAACACAACCAAACAACAATGATAATCATTAAACTATACTACTCAAAATCATTCGTAAAAACTACTAAATTTCACAATTAAACCATAGTAATTAAATACAACGCAAACATTCACAAACTCCGATAACCGGAGGATTAAACCGTATCATTACATCATTACAATCAATCTTAAATAACCGACAAAGTATCAAACCATAACAACGTTATATTACATCCCATAACCATCAAATTACAATAGTCGTAAAACCGATCAATGTAAACTAATCCGACAAATCAACATCGGATGATCACCGCCATCACCGCCGCCATAAAAAAGTCCTCATCATCGGAGGTTTCATCCTCGGACGTATAATCCTTATCGACTTCCATAGCACACCGATTGTTTTCCTAGATACAAAAGTTTAATTAAATAGTTAAAAAGAAGACACAAAATTTACATGTGAATGAAAACAAATAAATAAACAAGAAGGTCAAAAATTATACCTCCGCAACACGAGCTTCCGTCTTTTGGACGATATCTTCAATCAAGGAGTCCATGATATGCATGATCTCCCCACCGATAAGGTTATTCCATTGCAACCTTTGGCTAGGATCGGAGGATGAATCCGAGGCCTCGAGAGCGGTATGTGCTAATGTAGCTATCTCCGTATCGGAAAGTTGGCGAGCAAACCGATTTGATTAGCACGGATCTCCGTACGCACATTCCTCACGATGGCAAGATATACATTGTCGGGGATGGCTTCACGTTGTCTCGGAGCGGATGAGGATGAGCCGGCTTTATTCCGTGTGGAATCTCGGTACCGGGTAGCAAGTGTAGGCAAGAGATCGGTGGCCCGAGCATTGGGGAACCCCACCACATAATTCTTTTTCGGCTTTGTACCTTGGGGACCTCCAAGGCTTCCATCCACCAATCCCACGGCTCATCCCGATCACCCGTTTATGTAACCTCCACGGGCATGCGCTCGAGAATGGCGGCATATCGTTCCTACAAATTCATTTAAAACAATTAACGATACATTTAAAATCAAATAAAAATACATATAAAATCACATATAAAAATGCATTTAAAATCACATAAATACATATAAAATCACATATTAACGATGCATTTAAAATCAGATAAAAATGCATATAAAATCACATATAAAAATGCATTTAAAATCACATAAATACATATAAAATCACATATTAACGATGCATTTAAAATCACATAAAAATGCATATAAAATAACATAAAAATGCATATAAAATCACACGAAAATACATTTAAATTCACTTATTAAAGATGCATTTAAGATCACATAAAAATGCATATAAAAACACATAAAAATGCATTTAAAATCACATGAAAATACATATAAATTCACTAATTAAAGATGCATTTAAAATCACATAAAAATGCATATAAAAACAAATAAAAATGCATTTAAAATCACATGAAAATACATATAAAATCACTTATTAAAGATGCATTTAAAATCACATAAAATGGTCATAAAAGCACATAAAATTACCGCAATACGCATGGCGGCCGGTGTAGTGTAGACGGGATTTTCCAGATCGGATACAACTTTCCTATGACATTTATCCCACACCTCGAGTCTCGTCGACTTTTTCTTGTTTTTGTTCGTCATTACCTTTCAAAATATTAAACAACTTATATTAGCACGTCCTAATAATTATTTGATTATATTAAATATAGTGAACGTGTATGTATGTGTGTGTGATGGAATATAATAATATTACCTCCCGAACTTTATTGAATGACCTTGCACCGGCACTATGCAAACTTTCAACTTGTTGTCGGTTGGTGGATCCAACCGATGATCGGTGCAAGTGTCCTTCGTTCTTCTCCCAATACTCCAAAAGGTCCTTCCAAAAAGGAACAAACCAATAAGACGGCTTCAAAGACAACTTGTTCACGCTCCTCCCTTGCTTTACACTCCACCCTCTTCTTAAACTCGTTCAAAGTCCTTTTTTTTGTCACTTTAATGTGATCTTCCACAATTTTTCGGGCCTTTGAACGGCTTTGCCCCTTAAGATGCCTATAATATTTCTAAAATTACAAAAAAAAAAAGAAAACGAGGATAAATACATCTTAAAATCAAGAAATAAATGACAATTACAAAAAAAAAAGAATTTTTAACTTACTTGAAACTCCTCGACTCTTGCATTCAACTAACCCGGGTGACGTTCTTCGATATCGGTATAAGTGTAACGCCCAAGAGGCCACTTCTCCCGAATCATAGCCAAAATTGTTTTCTTAGTCGTATCATCTTCAATACTATATTTAAACAAAAGAAAACAATAAACATTAACAATTCATATAACAATATTGAACAATGAATCAAAAATATAAACATATAGGAATAATGCAATTTAAAAACTTTTTAACTTACTGTCCATCGGAGATATCAATGCGATATGGCTTCAATGACGGTTTCTCTCCATATATGCCACTCGAATGTGACCGAGGTCGCCTTCCTCATCATTCTCGCTCCTCCTCATTTGTCATGTGCCGAGTTGGATCATTCGGGTCCGAATCCGAATCCGTCGGCTCATCCCGCAAATGCACGCTACCTTTGGCCTTGGCCTTGGCCTTGCCCTTTGTAGTACTAGTGGCTTTGTCCTTGCCTATGCTCTTGTCCTTCTTCCCTTCATCCTTCTCAACATCCTTTCCCTTCCATTTCCTTGCCATTGCCAAAATAATGAGGCTAATCATCATCAACGTCAATAACCAAGCAAAAATATCCTAAAATAAACAATAAGAATATATTAGCCAATATGTATTTAAAATCACATTACATCATAATGTATTTAAAATCACATTACATCAAAATGCATTTAAAATCACTTAGAGATACATATAAATTCACATATTAACGATATATTCAAAATCATATAAAAAATGCATATAAAATCATATAAAATGCATATTAAATCACATTACATATAAAACATATGCTAGTAAATCACATTACATGAAAATGATTGTAAAATCACATAAAAAAGCATTTAAAATCACATAAAATGCATATAAAATGCATATAAACGTATCCATTTCACAAATTAACGATAAAAATAAACACAACTAATTAGAGCATTATTTAATTATGCAAATTAAACCATTAAATCACCTTAATCTATATATACAACAAATTAAAGTTCAAAACTCACATATAAAGTGCAATATTTACCCATTTTCCGGTACGGATCATGATTACAAGAGCAAACCCCTACAAATTAACACTAAAAATACATTTATACTTCTACTTAAATGTAAACAAACCGACAAAAAACCTAAAATTCATACTTATACATATATATATTCAACAAATTGACAAAACCGACGAATCTTTTACATGCAAAATTTTACATGAAAACTGAAAAATCATATGAACTTCAATTGGAAGTAAAAAAATTCAATTTAAGTGAGAATTATCCATTTCGCGTACTTTTACGTGTTAATGAGAACAAACCCCTAAAAATTAACCCTAAAAATACATGTATACTTCTAAAAAGAGTAAACAAACCGACGAAACACCCAAAAAATATGACTTTAACCTATATTCAACAAATTGACATAACCGACGAATGTCTTACATTCAAAACTTTACATAAAAACTGAAAAATCAATGAAGTTTGATTTGAAGTGAAACACATCAATTTAAGTGAGAATAATACTTTAACAAACACAAAAAATATATAATTAACTTCGAATCATATATATAAACACAAAAAATACATACACATACACATATATATGCAATCGAGTAAAAAAATAGCTTAATCGTAAGAAAATCTTACATCGAGAGTGAAACCGAAGGCAATGAGAGATGATTTGGGGCTCCTTCATGAATTAAACGCCATTGAATCGAAGTATTTTAGTGAAGTTTTGAGTGTAATAGAGAGATAGAGAGAATAGAGAGATAGAGAAAGAAATAGAGAAAAGAAAAAAGTGAACCGTTTTTTTTATTTATAACAGACTTAAAACCGACCGCCTGGTCCTTAAAACCGACCGCCTGGTCGGTCGGTTTTAATCTTGAACCCTGTGCAGCATGCAAAACGGTGTCGTTTTCTCAAGGCGGGGTTTTTAATTTTTCACAAAAAACCCGCATTTTTTTGGTGGTCGGTTATGACCCAAAGTGATCAGTTTTATACCAATTATTTTTTTAATTATTTTTTAATTTTAGAGTTTAGGATTTAGGGTTTAGGGTTTAGGGGTTAAAAACCCCTAAATTTAAAAAAATCTTATAAAAACTTGATTATTATTATTTAAATAGCTTAATTTTTGGTACATTTGCTCTTTTTTACCGCGTCGGTCCATCCGTACGGTTTGATCATGTGTATTTCATAATTATTATTTTTTATTAATTATTTCACTTTTTTAATCAAAATTGCTAATTTTCTTATAAAAACATATTTGTGATCGTTCAAATGTGCTAATTTTTTGTGCATTAACATATTGTGATCGTTCAAATGTGCTAATTTTTGTGCATTAACATATATTTTAAAATTATACTTATAGTATCGAATGTTATGTTCAACTTATTCTGTCTACAGAATGCCGACATACTTACTGAAATAATTATATTCCATATGATTTTGATTATAAGATTTTTTAAATAGCCTAATTTTTGGTACATTTGTTCGTTTTCACTGCGTCAGTCCATCCATACGGTTCGATCATGTGTATTTTATATTTTTCATTTTTTTTAATTAAATTTGCCAATTTACTTATAAAAACATATTGGTACTCGTTAAAATGTGCTATTTTTTTGTGCATAAGCATATTTTGACATGAATTTAATATCCGTACGGTTTGATCGTTAAGTATACCTTTTAAAGTTATACTTTTCACATTGAATTCATTTTTTTTAATTTTTAATTAAATTTGTTAATTTACTTATAAAAACGTAATGATACTCATTCAAAAGTGCTATTTTTTTGTGCATAAGCATATTTTGACATGAAATTAACATCCGTACGGTTCGATCATTGAAAATAAATATTAAAAATGTACTTTGACCAAGACTGCTAAAACCGACCGAGGTCAAATGTGCAAAATGGTCGGTTTTATTTCAGAAGCCAATTTAATTCTTATAACCGACCACCTTAAAACTGACCACCCATTTAAGGAGACGGTCGGTTTTATCAAGAAGGTGGTCGGTTTTAGTCAAGGAGACGGTCGGTTTTCTGAGAAATATTATGGTCAAATATTATGATTTTTTGGCCCTAACCGGATGTAAACGCATAAAAATTTAGCATTAAAACCAAAAATTCACAAACCCATTAAAAAATTACTTTAACTTATAAATAAAGTATCCTAATCATTACAAAATTTACTAAAAATCATCTTTAAAATACAAATGATGTTATTCAAAAGCGTCAAAACCATCATCATCTTCGTCATCATTATCATTCTCATTGTCACCTTCACTTATTTCTTCTTCTCCTTCATTTTCATCTTCGTCATCCTTCAAATCATCTTCTTCGTCTTCTTCTTCTTTTTCACGCCGAATAAACGGTATTTGTCCATATTGTGCAAAATCGACAAAGAGCGAAAACGAGGTCGATGCATTAGATCTATCTTCCTGAAAAGCGTCCTTTATGTCATTTTGCGCAATGATAGATTCATCGATTGGGCGACTTTTAGATTTGACCACCGTATATATTTTTGCTTTTGGATCCAATACACTAGGAGCATAATATACTTGTGAGACTTGACTAGCTAAAATAAAAATCTCATTTGACTTTAATCTTGAAGTCATATCAATTGTAATCACACGATTCTTATCAATCCTCACACCATTACCAACACTATAAAACCATATACATTTGAACAAATATACATGATTGCATCCTTGATAAATAAGTCTAATAATTTCTTGTAGTTGACCATAATAATCAAGATTATTTCCGTGCAAATTTCCTTTGACAACAATACCAGAACCGGATGCAGATTTTGTTGAAAATTTATATCCATTAACTTCACAAGTCTCAAAAGTCATAACTTTTAATATCGACCCTTCAAGTATGTCTTTAAAATGAGGTCCTTCCACCTCATCTTTATCAACCTAAAAATAATTCAAATCGATGAGACGTTGTAATTATAAGAATTTAAAACAAAAACAAATCATGCAAATTAAAAATAGATAAATACCTTTTGTTTAGACCAAGTTTTAAATCGACTTTTGACAATACGATCTAAATCTTGAGGTGTTGTTTCCGGGCGTTGTCGCATAACACGATCTTGGTACTTCCTAAAATATAAACAGAAATTAACAAAAATCATGCATGTGTCATTAACAAAAATTATTACGCATATTTTTTAAAGTAAGATTTTGGTACCTTAGATAAGGTTGAACTTCAGGAGAGTTTAAAAGAACATATTCTTCCGCTAACTCTCGTTCATCATCACTCATGTATCGAGTTCCTTCCTTTCCAAGAGATTGAATTGGATATTTGAACACTTCTAAATTCTCGGAATTTTGCACATCATACAAAACCTCGTTACGATGTACCTTATTATGGATCGTGTCAGAGGAAAAATAAAAGGAACAAATATTAAGAATCTCCTCCTCCATATATCGTTTAGCAATTGACCCCTCAACCCTTGCTTTATTACCGACTTTTTGTTTTAATTTTCCCAACAAACGCTCAATGGGATACATCCAATGCCAATAAGCAGGTCCAACATGTCTAATTTTTTCGGCTAAATGTACAACCAAGTGTTCCATCGAATCAAACCAACTTTGAGGAAAAATCATTTCCAACAAACACAATGCTTTGATAACCGATTTTTCCATTATTTCCAAGTCGGTTTTTGTAACCACGGATGAACATAAATCTTGGAAAAAGTTAGAAATTATCCTGATTGCATCGGCAATAGGCGCCGGTAGAAGTTCACGAATTGCGAGAGGCAATAATTTTTGAAGAAAAATGTGACAATCGTGCGATTTGAATCCATAAAATGTACACTCCTCAACATTGCAATAACGTGATATATTTGAGGAATAACCATCCGAAAGTTTTAGTGAACTAATCCATTCACACAAAAGTTTACGTTGTTTTCTAGTAAGCGAATAAGGTGCTTTAGGTGACTTTCCTTTCTCATCGATCCACGAATGTGGTAACTCCCCAAAATGCTTACAATCCGCTCTTACTTTTTTATGATCTTTTGACTTTGCCGTATTGACAATAGTAAAAAAAATGTTTTAAAAAACATTTTTTCCGTATGCATGATGTCAATTGAATATCGTAAACTATGTGATGTGACCAATAAGGGAGTTCGTAAAAGATTGGGACATGAGTCCAATAATGCTCTTCCCCATATCCGACACTCCTTGCCTTTGAATTATTCTTTTCGGGTGGTGAAAAAACTAAACCATCAAGTAATTCCTTAACACCCTCACCGGACAAACGACCACGAAACAATCTTCTTTCTTCGTTATCAAACAAATTACTTTTTTGACGGAGTGGATCATTTGATTCAAGGAATATTCGGTTCGTGCCATAGAAACTACATTTTCCACAATATTTTAATTTAAACCCTTGCACGCTTCCAAGACACACTTGACATCACATCTTTCCTTTGCCCGACCACCCACTTATCATACTCATAGCGGGATAGTCACTAATTGTCCACATAATAGTCGCTCTCATTGTAAAATTTTGTTTTAAAGATTGGTCGTATGTCTTCACCCCGGTATTCCACAATATCTTCAATTCATGGATGAGAGGCCTTAAACAAACGTTAATATCTTTTCCAATACCATTTAGACCCAGAACTATATCAGTCATGAATATATAAGGCTTTTTCATACACATCGATGGTGGAATATTATAGAAAACTATCACCACGGGCCACACAGTATATGTTTTTTTCCCGGTGGGGCCAAAAGGGTTGAAACCATCGGTCGCAAGACCGAGCCTTATGTTACGAATCTCTTGAGCAAATGAAGGATACCTACGGTTAAAAAATTTCCACTCTTCTCCATCTTTCACATCTCTATTTTTGTACCATCTCATGTGATCAGATGTATGTGCCGACATATATAAGCGTTGTAGTCGAGGGATCAAAGGAAAGTGTCTTAAGATTTTTTTTGCTATTTTTTTACCATCTTTCCTAGAAACATCCCGATAACGATCTTCACCACATATATCACACACAACTTTATCCTTGTCATCTCCATAAAACAACATACAATCATTCTCACATAAATCAATTTTTTCATATTCAACCCTCAAATCCTTCATAATTTTTTTCATTGCATAATAACTCTCGGGTAATGTATGTTTTTTTGGTAACACATCGGTAAGAAGTTTAAGCAAACTATCAAAAGCTTTATTACTACAATGCGAGTTATTTTTGAATTCCAATAATTTGGTGGTAAAGCTTAATCTTGTGTACTTTGTATTGCCGGGATAAATAGGTGCTCCATTTTCAACAATACCCTCATAAAATTTTTTAGCACTATCATTTGGAGCTTCTTCTACATTCATAGTTCCCGTATCCGTAGTTTCATAAAATTGATAATTTTCACCGGCTAAATCATGTAGCATCGCATTTAAATTTACCGGTTCTTCTACTCTCGAAGGTTCACGAACACAATAACGGTGATGTGATGTTCGACTACGTTTTCTTCCTATTTTTTTACCGTGCGACGTCCACACGGTATAACCCTCAAACATCCCTTTAGCGAGAAAATGAAATCTAACATCATCAATCTTTAACCAATTCAAATTTTTACAACATTTATACAGACAATTCATTGTACTATCTTCCATTCCATTTTCGCTAGCAAATTTTAAAAATTTTTTGACACCAATTCTATATTCCAGGGTCAATGAAATGTTATCGTTTTGCAATTGATTACCAATCCAACTTCGATCAATGGTTTCCATCTACAATAATATTTTTTAAAATTAAAAAAACATATTTAACAAATAATTTATCATTAATCTCATAATTATTCATGTATTTCATAAAACACACACACACACTATAATTACAATAAATGAAACTAACTTACAAATTATCTACTACCAAACTTCAATTCTCACAACAAACATTATATAAAAAAAATAAAAACATTAAATACATACAACAACATTTAATATACATACACCAACATAAACACACACATTATTACAAAATATGGAAATAACTTACAATTTTCTGAAACTCCTCCACTTCAATCCTCTGTTTTTTTAATTTTTTTGCCCAAAATCAAGAAATGAGGGATATAATAAAAAAATTAAAAAAAAGGTTAAAACTGACCGTCAGCGGTCGGTTTTAGGCAGAAGAATAAAATGACACCATTTTCTCTGTAACGGGTACTTTTTTTGTACTTTAAATTCATTTTTCATTATTATACAAAACCGACACCCATATATGGTCGGTTTTAACCTGTAGAATTTGTGGATATAACCGACCACATGTAGGTGGTCGGTTTTAAAAGTGATACATCAGCAAAATGGTGTCATTTTTTTCCAGTAAAACCGACCACCTGGCGTCGGTCGGTTTTAAGGTGACCAAATCGACGTCGATCGGTTATGTCCAGTCGGTTTTAACCTGTTTTCTTGTAGTGAATGGATACACATAACGATGTGAACTACTATGATGGAAATTGTTTAAAAAATATGATTAGATCAACCATCCGTTGAGACTATATATATATATATGTAAGACCAAAACAAAAATATGATTATATGACAACTATAAAAGATAATAATCAAAATTTTAATTGTAAATCATCAAAACCAATTATTAAATATTTGAAGCAATGCAACTTCTCTCATAATTGATGATCATCTTTAACATTAATCCTATAAAATTATATTAGTACTGCAAACAATTATATTTTACAAATTTTATCTATATACTTGTAATAATAGTCGATTATGTACTTCTGATATAACTTGATATAACTCACCACGTGCAAATTGGTCTTTGATAATGTGCTTGCTTTGACCATCATCGAGCAAACAACAGTTGTGAGTTGTCCCATATCATTTATGGGAGAGGCCTTTTGGTATCTAGTTAGGCCTTTTGGGATAACTAGAATATAAGCATCTAGTTAGCTCCATTAGTATTATGCCTTTTGGGATGTGGTAAAAAAAACCCGTGCAGGGCTGGCTCAAAGCCGACAATATCAAATTAATGGGGAGTTAAGCCTGCTTAGCAAGCCCAACAAGTGATATCAAAGTTTCAAGTTATAACGGAGCAAAAACAATCTCAGACGGGCTCACAAATGGACCTAGGAGGACGCAGATGGGCTACCTAGCATTGGCTCAAGGAAAAGGTAGATCGACCTTTCAGTATGGGTCCGGGGGGGAGCCGATCATACAATTAGGTAGTAGATTCAACAGGTGTCGAGCCTGATGTGTGAAGGAGAAATTGTTAGAAGTTGTGCTGCATCATTTGTCGGAGGGGCGGATTGTTAGAATATAAGCAGCCAGTTAACTTCATTAGTATGAGGCCTTTTAGGATGTTACAAAAACAAACCCGTGTGGGCTTAACCCAGAGCGGACAATATCATACCAATGTGGAGATAGGCCTGCTTAGCAAGCCAAATAACAATTTTGTTTTAAACTATATCAATACATATGTTTTCGTTTAAATTAATTTTTTATTTATTTTTCTGGCACACTTAAAAATAACCGCATTATATTAGTTTCGACCATAGTTGATAATTATGTCAAAATAGACCAAGTCAAATATGAACATGGGTCAGTAATGATGTGCACGCTAAATGACACAGATTAAAAGTAACTCGTACTAATAATTTTATTTTAATAAAGTTTTTTTCTTCTTTTTTTGCCAACTTAAAACCGACCACAAGGTATGGTCATTCTAAGTCATGTCATATTAAAAATAAAATCGACTGTTTTGTTCTAGTCGGTTTTATGGGTTTCACATAGAAAAAATTGAGTGATCTGTCATGCATTATCGATTTTAACTTGTTTTGTTGTAGCGGATATATAATATGATCGAACCATAACTGTTTTACACTCATTAATAACAAGTACTAGTTAGATGAAATATTTTATTTTAATAAAATTTTCATTTCATTGAAAAAAAGAGAGTGGAACAGTTTCCAACTCGGTCTACCATCAAGTAGCGCATTCATTAGCATCAATGCCGGGTAAATATAGAATATTTTGTTAGATTCGTAACAATATTACAAATATAATACGACTTCATACACGCACACATCCACCACATATATAGGGTATTCTACTTGGATTTCCCCAATGATTTCTCTTGTTTTAGATGGAGCACGAGTTAATGGAGAAGAAGCCATGACACGGCTAGCTCCTTGTTATAGGAATGCAGAAGATGTTCATTAATCGGGCGGTTCTTAAGCTCTCCTAAATCTCTTGGGTATAACAAAATTATTGCACATAAAGGTGCAATCACTTCTCTAATCTTTTTTGAAAACTGAAATTAGTTTGTTTTATTTTAGTACATAAACATACAAAAGATCAAATCAAGTATTGAGATGTGTTATTATACTTGATTAATTTATATGCTTTCATTTGTTTTCTACTAAAATTATACAAATCAATTTCAGTTTCTACTAGTGCGGCATATGAGTATGGAAGGACCGGGCCTCATGGTATATAATGATTTTCACATCCCAATTATACATTAAACCACTTATCCATCAATTTTCATTCTATCCCTATCATTATATAATATTTTCATTATATCTCTATCATTAATTTTTTAAAATTTGTAATAGAAATAAAATGGATAAATTTAAAGTTTTACTGTAAAATTAAAGACTGATACTAGATATGTTAAAATTATTTTTATTTGTACTACTATACTATAATATAAAAATTATTATTATATACTAATTGAATTTTAACTAGATATAATTTGTCTACGGGATTCGTAATAATGGTTAATTTTATTTAAATAAAAAAAATTAGATCTGTAAAATCAATTGAAAAAATCTTAGTACAATAATAAATAAATAAAATGATTATATTATTCTACTACTCAAACATAATATGTCCTAAAGATAGAAAATGATTAGAGGTTCAACCAATAATAAATATAAAATAATTTCCATTGTTCTAATATTATTGCAAACAATTGCAAATACCAAAATATAATAAAATAGATACAATCGTACATATAATATGATTAGATGTAATACTATATATAGCTACAAATAATATACATCACCAAAAAATTAATTAAATTCAAAATTGGTATATTTCTCAATATCAACATATTTGCTGTAATAATATTGCAACTAAACAAAATAAAACAAAAACAGTATTACAACATGAGAAACAATTAATATATTTCACATGATGGTAAGATCACATAAAATTATGAAAACTTGTATTTTTAGTAATTTCTCTGCATATCTTTATCATACTTTTTGAACTAAATTATCAAAAAATATATTATTTTGATTCTTTACTCTTTGACATTTACTCATTACAAAATAAGTAAACACTTTTTTGTTGAGCACAATAGTATGTAACACCAAAATACTAGATATTCAATATAATAAATAATTTAGTTAAATTCATTCCATCGATTTTGAACGTGTGCACTTATAAAATTTTATCAATACATTTTATTAATCACATAAACACTCTTATGGTCCAACACAATAGTATAAGAGTGCCAAATTTTAGTTTTAACTATGTAATTTAATTTTATTGGTCTATTTGGTTTAAACATTTACAAATATGTAATTATACAAGATTTATTTATTTTATTTCAGTTTTTTGGTTTCATTCAATTCCCTATTAAAATAGTATACATTTTCATCCCATTTTCAAATGTTAATACTCTACAATTACATTATTTTGGAGTTTGTGTAACTACTTAATTGACAACATAGAAATAATCTAGCCAATTGAATGTTCTTTCGAAATAACACTTTTAGTTTACTTCATTTCAGTGTGGTACATGTTTTTGGTACTTAATAATGTTGATTTATATTTTGTTAAAGTATCCTCTAATAGCCTTACTCAATGTTTGACTAGTTTGAATATAAAATGTAAGTTATGTTTATTCGGCCAACAAGACATAATAGCTTTAAGTTAATTTGTCGTTGATGTGTGATAATGAAATTATCTATAATTTTATAATATATTTTAATCATAATTTAGAAGTAATTTCGGTAAGAATATTATTTAATATTGATATAGGACAACTATTCTATACTATACCATAATATTGGAATGGCCTATAATTTGTTGTTTCGTTGACTTGCTTAGACCATATAAGTCCACTTGTATAGACCATGCTTAGAGTTAGAGGGGATTGATTGTTGTTTTCCTTTTGTTACTTTCTATTTGGAATCTGTTTAGTTTAGATTGTTCATAAATAGTCCCCTCTAGGGCGTGTCCTAGAGTTGCCTGTATATTCTTTCTTTCTTTATATATATGCAATTTAGCAAAAAAAGCGTTCAAATCTTACCAACAACAAACAATTACATTATTATTTATGACTCATGAGTCATATACTATTTATACTTTTTGAACATAATTTTAAATTATACACAATAAAATTATAATTATATAATCATTATTTAGTATATAAATATTTATATAAAATATTAATAAAAATGAAAACAAAAATATATAAATATTAAGCTAGTATTAATAAAAGCAACTATATAGAAATTAATGTAGAAAGGAAGACAGTAGAAACGAAAACAATTAAAATGTAGTTGAGCAGTAGACAAGTTTATCAATGTAACCTATCCATTCTTCATGTCATCTTATATCATTACTCATAATTGGGTTGAAAAAACAAAAGAAAAAGACAAAAAAACAAAACAAAACACTAGTTTAGTTTTTACATTTAAGAAGGTTAGCATAAACTTTGAATTATCAATATAGACACTAAACCCAATCTTAAAGCAAATGAGAAAGAAACTTAATTTTTAGTTGATTTTGGTTGCATAAGTTATTTTAAAAAAAATTATGAAGATGTTTAAATGGCATACAACTCTCAAAAGTTGTATTTTTAATAATTTCTCTATATATTGTTTGGATTCTTTACTCTACATGTTAGACATTTACTCTTTACAAAATAAGTAAACACTTTTTTGTTGAACACATTAGTATCCTAACAACAAAATATCATTTTTAATTATGACTAACTAATTTAATTTAATTAATTTCATGGATTTTGAACCTCTTCAACTATAAAATTATATCAATACACTTAATAAGATGAACATTGTTATGGTCCAACACAATAATAATATCAAGAAAACCATTTCTAAACATTTAAAGTTAAAGTAATAAATATATTTTGTTATCCAAGCCTATGAGATATATACAGTATTACATTATGTCTTGTATTACATTATGTCTTGTAGTGCTTAATGTAGAAACAAAAACAGTTAACAAGTAGTTGAGAAGTAGACAAGTTTATCAATGTAATGTATCCATTACATGTCATCTTATATCATTACTCATAATTGTGTTGAAAAAACCAAAGAAAAAAACAGAAAAACAAAACAGGAGTTTAGTTTCTGAATTACATTTGAGAAGGTTAGCATAAACTTTGAAGTATCAATATTGACATCAAACCCTGTTGTGAGAGCAAATGAAAAAGAAAAGTAAAGTCTCAAAAAAGTGTTCACCATCGGCAGAGCTAATAGGAGGCAATGAAGACTTCCTCAGTCAGATATATATTACCACATCTCCCTATTAAATCGCTTTGCGGATTCAAAATTGTGTCCAAACAATGGCGTGCACTCATTTGCTATTGCCAGTTCAGCCTTAGTCACGCGTGTAAGAACCCTAGCCCAAGCATCCCCTACGGAATTTTCTTCTACAACCCTCTTCCTAGAAATCTGTACTTCAGTAACCCTCTTCCTCCAACATAATATCTTCCTAGAAATCTGTTAATAATATCTTCCTAGAAATCTATTAAAAGCACGATGAACTCGACGGGGACAGCAGAGCTTGGAGTCGCTGGCAATGGCTACTGCCGGCCAACTCGATGACAAATTGCCATTTAGTCCCCCTGCTTTTACAGAATTTGCTTTTCAGTCCCTGCAGTTTCAAAACTTTATAAATATTGGATTTTTGTTTATAAAAATTATAAAAACGATATTCTGCTTATTTCTATTTTATCAACATTTAAAAACAATCTATTTATATAATATCAACATGATAAACAATGTAAACCAATAAGCAGAATCATAAACAATATTTATCTTGAAGCATAGGGTGATTCATAATACCATGAAGGTATAACAAGGTAATTATAAAGATTGGCTTCCAGCCTGGGAAAGAATCAGATGATAGAAGAACAAGGGTTTAATGGTTACAAGGATTAGTATTTTATTGTACAATATATTAAGGTTCGTATGATAAGCAATTCCATTTCACTGATCTGTGTTTGGTATATATGTATTTGTGGAGTAGTATCGTATATCTGTAGTTCGTATCTGGGAATTCAACAATCAATGGTTTACAAAGAATAAGGTTTACGGCTCAAAGATCAATAAGAAGAATAAGGGTTTAGGGTTAAGTATTTCAAAGCACTTGCAATGTAAAACAAGAACTATTTGGGATACAACATATATGAAGAAAGTTCGGAAAAACTTGTCTTAACTCAATCAGCTTTTACTTCACTTCCACTCGTCTATTGATCTATGCTCACTGATCACTTGCTTTACCTTTCCATGTCTTGCTTCCTCTGTTAGACATCACAAGTATTTATCAATACTTATTCTCATCTCATTCTATATGTTACAAGCTTCTATCTACCCTTCGTTTCACCCAAATCTGACTTACGGATAGAAAGTTATGATAAAAACCGTAAATAATATACACATAAGCTGATTACACATCAATCAGATCACATATAGCACATAGCACGTCAGATATTCGATAAAATGCCTTCTTGTCCCGATCCTTTTGATGTCTGGATCCAATCATATAATATGTTAATAATATCTTCCAGATTTATAAAACATAGCACGTTAGATTTCTTCCTAGAAATCTGTTTATAATATATTCTTCAGATATTTACTCAGTTTCTCTCTCTATACCTCAATGTGAGGCTAAAATGCCTTCTTGTTCCGATCCTTTTGATTCCTGGATCCAATCATGTAATGGATTGACCTTATTTCAATTCAATACTTTTGATGTACAGATAAAGTTGTACTGTATTCGTAATTTGGCTACTAATCAAATGAAAATGATACCTTTAGCCAAGTTGTATGAAGATGATCGATTGTCACGTGCCATTTGGCTTTCGACCTTTAGGCATCACCCTACTACAAAATTGTTTCTTTCAAAAATGGAGATAAATTATTTGGATATCGGATTATGATATATAGTTTTGAAACTGGTCATTGGAAAGATGCCAATATTCCAACGAATAGAATGTCTGTTAAATTTGCCAAAGGAATATATTGCCAGGGTGCAATTTATTGGGTTGGGAATGATTTTTTAAGTTGCTACTGCTTTTGATTTGATGTTAAAGTTGAGAAACTGAGAATGTTGGAATTAATCTAAAAATAAACATTGTTGTCATAACGTTAATTGTTAACGTTTGTGTCTTTGTTTGAATTAGTCCTGGCCTTGTGTAGCTGGTTTCCAGGAGTAAGTTGAATAAGTTTAGGTAGTGACATTCAGTTAGATGTAGTAGCTATTTTGTAGGAGTTTAAGTCTATTTATTTTCTTCATGTATTCATTTTTGAATTAATTGAAAGAATCAGCTTTTATTCAACTTGCGTGTGTTTCCTAAACGTTGTGTACGTGTGTTTCTTAATCTGTAAACTGGGATTTGTGATCTGGTTGTTTGTTTGTAAACAACACTTGGTATCAGAGCTCTTTATCTTTTATGCCAAAGTGCAGTTACAGGTTTGAGATAATGGAGGGAAAACAAGGAAATGATGGTACGATTTCGTTGAGCTATCCCATGCTGAGCAAGAGCAATTATACGGTCTGGTCACTCAAGATGAAGGTAATTATGCAGGCGCAGGGGATCTGGGACGCGATTGAGCCGAAAGATCCAAAGGTGCTGACTGAAGAGAAGGCGGATAAGATGATCAAGCCATACCTGAGGACATCTTGTTGGTTGTGGCAGAGAAGACAATTGCCAAGAGTACGTGGGATGCAATTAGAGTGATGTGTCACGGGGCAGAACGAGTTAAGAATGAAAAGGTTCAGACTTTGAAATCTGAGTTTGAATCTTTGAAGATGAAAGAGATAGAGACAATCGATGAGTTCAGTATGACCTTGAATGGTCTGGTAACAAACATACGGGCTCTGGGTGAAACAATCGAGGAAAATTATATTGTGAAAAAACTTTTGAGGGCTGTCCCAACCAAGTTCTTGCAGATCACTTCTGCTATGGAACAATTTGGGCAACTCAAGGAGATGACGATCGAGGAAGCCGTGGGATCTCTCAAAGCGCATGAAAAGAGAATACGGGGACAAACGGAAAACAATGGTGGTCAGCTTTTGTTAGCAAAAGAGGAATGGGCAAAGCGAGAAGCAAGTGAGGGACAACTTCTCCTTACTAAAGAGGAATGGCTGAAGAAATCAAACAAAGGTGGAGCTGACACATTTTCAGGACAGAAAAATAGAGGGAATTTTTCTGGAACACGAGGCATAAAGGATAAAAGCAGGGTAAAGTGTTTTAACTGTCATGGTTATGGACACTTTGCCGCTGATTGTCGAAAACAACGGTGAGAGAAGGAGGCTAAACCTGAAATAAACTTGTCATAAATACAGGATGATGAACCTGCGTTATTGGTGGTGGAGAGAAAGGAGTTGTTACTTAATGAACAAGAGGTCATACCGAAATTGAAGATGAATGAAGAAACGAAAGAAACATCAAATTTGTGGTACTTGGACAATGGAACAAGTAATCACATGACTGGATTACGCTCCAAGTTCAAGGAATTGGACGAAAGGATTACCGGACAAGTGAAGTTTGGTGACGGATCGTTGGTGGACATCAAAGGGAGAGGAAACGTTGTCTTTAAGTGTAAGAATGGAGAAGAAATAGTCTTCCGAAAGGTATACTTTATTCTCACTTTGTGCAGCAACATAATAAGCCTTGGACAAATGGCAGAAAACGGAAATAAGGTGGTTCTGAACGGAGATCATTTGTGGGTATACGACGATAAGAAACTATTACTCATGAAGGTTAAGAGATCTGCTAACAGGCTGTATAAAATAATTATGGAGTCGACCCGTGGAAGTTGTATGCTATCAAAGTCTGAGGAGGCTGCTTGGTTGTGGCATACACGACTCGGGCACATGAATTTTCAGGCTGTAAAATTAATGACTGAACATGAGATGGTATATGGAGTACCAAGATTTAGTCTTCCAAAAGAGTTGTGTACGGGCTGTTTGATGTCGAAGCAAATGAGGAAGCCGTTCCCGGGCCAAGCAAGTTTTCATGCAAAGAAGGTGTTGGAATTGATTCATGGGGACTTATGCGGACTGATAACACCAGCCACATTAGGAGGTAATAGATACTTTCTTCTTTTTGTTGATGATTTTAGTAGAATGATGTGGGCATATATGTTAGCTAGCAAGGATGAGGCGCTGCAGGCATTTAAAAAATTCAAGGTGCAAGTCGAAAGGGAGCATGCAAATAAAATTAAGGTATTGAGAACAGACAGGGGTGGAGAATTTTGCTCAAAAGAGTTTAAGGAGTATTGTGAAGGTCATGTAATCATTCGACACTTTACTGCGCCGTACACACCCCAACAAAATGGGGTTGTAGAGCGTAGGAATCGCACCATTGTCGCTATGGCACGGAGTTTTTTGAAAGAAAGGAAAGTGCCTTCAACACTTTGGGGGGAAGCCATTAGGCATTCTGTCTATGTTTTGAATAGACTACCAACAAGAGCTTTGACTGGGATGACACCGTATGAAGCATGGAAGGGAACTAAGCCAGACCTTGGGCATATCAGAGTGTTTGGGTGTGTTGCGCATATGAAGGTTCAAAGTGGTCATGTGTCAAAACTGGAGGACAAGAGTAAGATGGCTGTGTATCTTGGTAGAGAACCTGGAACCAAGGCCTCTCGATTGTTTGATCCTTTAAGTGGAAGAATATCAGTAAGCCGTGACGTAGTCTATGAAGAAAATAGGGCTTGGGCCTGGGACAATCATGAGAATAAAAGTCCATGTCAAAGTAGGATTTTTGTTATATCTGGACACTACTCAAGTGAAGATAATGATAACAGTGGTGAGGAGTCAGACTCATCTGGAGAAAATTCAGTAAATACAGGACGCGACATGGAGTTGAACTCTGAGTCTGTAGATAATCGGGAAACTAGTGCAACATCAAGTGACAGTGAACAACCCACAAAGTTTAGATTGTTGAACGAGATATATGATGAAACGGAGGAAATCGAGATAGAGGATGAGTTAATGTTATTGGGTATTGAAGAACCAGCATACTACAAGCAAGCTGTAAAAATGCAGGAGTGGAAAATGGCTATGGAGAATGAAATTGATGCGATCGAAAGAAACAACACCTGGGAACTAGTAAGTCTGCCATCAGGACAAAAACCAATCGGATTGAAGTGGGTTTATAAATTAAAAAGAGATGCTAAGGGAGAAATTGTAAAGTACAAGGCGAGATTGGTTGCGAAGGGGTACGTTCAAAGGCAGGGTGTTGATTTTGATGAGGTGTTTGCGTCGGTGACACGTTTGGAAACAGTGAGGTTGTTACTAGCCTTGGCAGCGAAGAATGGTTGGAGTGTGCATCATTTAGACGTGAAATCTGCATTTCTAAATAATGAGTTAGAGGAAACGGTATATGTGGCTCAACCAGAGGGATTCACAAAGCAAGGGAAGGAGCAGATGGTGTACAAATTAATTAAGGCACTGTATGGCTTGCGACAGGCCCCGAGAGCATGGTATTCGAAGCTTAGCAAAGTTCTTGAACAAATGGGTTTCGTCAAATGTCCATATGAGCATGCTATTTATACTAAGCGTCAAGGTGAGGAATCTTTGATTATTGGAGTTTATGTGGATGATCTTTTTGTTACGGGGACAAGTGATTCAAATATAGTTAAGTTCAAACAGGAGATGAACAAGATCTTTGACATGAGTGACCTTGGGAAGCTATCACATTATTTAGGAATTGAAGTTGCACAGGGAGAGGGATTTACTAAGCTAAAGCAGATAGCCTATGCACAGAAGCTGCTCGAGAAGTTTGGTCTGAAAGACTGCAATTCAACTCGCTATCCAATGGAGCCAAAAGTCCAGATTGACAAAGATGAAAAAGGTAAACCGGTGAATTCCACATTGTTTAAAAGTTTGGTGGGTGGGTTGAGATACTTGGTACATACACGTCCTGGTATTGCTTATTCGGTGGGCATAATTAGTAGATTTATGGAGAGACCGACCACTCTCCATCTCAATGCTGCTAAGAAAATCCTAAGGTACGTGAAGGGAACAATGGAGTACGGTTTGATCTATGCCAAAGATTCTGGAAACTATTTGTTGTGCGGATATACTGACAGTGATATGGCAAGTAATGTGGTGGATAGGAGAAGCACCGGAGGTATGGCGTTTTATCTAAACAAGAGTTTGATTACATGGGTGTCCCAGAAACAACGTTGTGTAGCGCTGTCATCCTGTGAGGCTGAATTTATGGCCGCCACCGCAGCGGCATGTCAGGGAGTGTGGTTAAGGAACCTATTGAGCCAGATAACCGATACAAAACCAGGTCATGTGACGATTTACATTGATAATAAATCAGCTATTGATTTGGCGAAAAATCCGGTGTTTCACAGATGTAGCAAGCATATTGACATACGTTATCACTTTATCCGAGAGTGTGTAGAGCGTGGAGAAATCGTGATAAAGCATGTTCGATCAAAGGAGCAGAGGGCTGATGTTCTGACAAATTCGATGACAACACAGAAGCTCAAACAGATGAGAAACTTGCTGGGGATTAAAGATTTGCAGAAAGGAGTTTAGATTAAGGGGGAATATGTTGGAATTAATCTAAACTTCACTTAGTTTATTTGAATAAACATTGTTGTCATAACGTTAATTGTTAACGTTTGTGTCTTTGTTTGAATTAGTCGTGGCCTTGTGTAGCTAGTTTTCAGGAGTAAGTTGAATAAGTTTAGGTAGTGACATTTAGTTAGATGTAGTAGCTATTTTGTAGGAGTTTAAGTCTATTTATTTTCTTCATGTATTCATTTTTGAATTAATTGAAAGAATCAGCTTTTATTCAACTTGCGTGTGTTTCCTAAACGTTGTGTACGTGTGTTTCTTAATCTGTAAATTGGGACTTGAGATCTGGTTGTTTGTATGTAAACAACAGAGAAGAGTCTCTATGCCAGAAGGATGTCTAAGAGGTGTGGTCTACTTCAGGTACTTTGGAGAATTCAACGGGCACTTGCATCTTGTTTACTTTCGCTACATGACAGAAGAAGTGTTTTGTATCCATGAATTGAACAAAGATCTGAGAGCTGGCTTGTCAAGTATCGGGTACATATGGACTTCTTGACATCTCTATTCCCAGAGATTGTTGTGAAAGGGGTGTATAACGATTTTCAGTACGTATTTTCGATATTTTGTGTTGTGAGCGGAGAAAATGATGAAGATTCATTCCTTGTCATGACTATTCCAGGAAATGTTATTTCCTACGATTTCAAGAGGAATGGGATTGAGGTGCTATCTGAGCTTCCATCATTAGAAAAAATGAAATTTTAGGGTTCGAATGCATATCCATTTGTTCCAACCCTATACCCTCTGTGACGAAACACTAGTCAATAAAAGGTATGTGATTTAGTTCTGAATGTAAATTTATTAATATTCACATATTATCAACTTATTTGTATACTTAAATTGTGTTCAGTGACGAAGTTTCGATGTTTAAGTTGTAGCATTTGGAATAGTCTTGTCTGTAATCTAGTACTTATGTCATGTATTGTTTTCCTTGATAATCAATTTCAAAGTGTTCTCTGGATACCCTCTAGCCTCAGACAGCTGGGAGCACAAGTATTTTAACTATATGTAATATATATGTTTTGCTCTTTCCCAGGGAGTAGGTGCATAGGGGGACATTGTCCTTGGGATTATTTTGGAGAAGAGAAATACTTAAAATGGATGGAAATGATATGTATATTAGATAAATGACTTGTGCTATCGATTTTATTATTTCTATCTTCTACATATTTTGATGTATGAAATTGCTTTTGACTTTTTAGTCAGCCCCGGGCAGCAGCCGTGTTTTAACCCTCCATTTTACATCCAATTTTTTATTTAGCATATATATATGAATGAAGAAATTTAAAATATGAGATTATTTTATACAGTTATGTAAAAATCTTTTTGTTGTTTTCCAAAATTGGCTTCAAATTACTATATATATATATATATAGTTTCAAATTATTTAAGTGCCGCTAAATATTACTCGTTTGTTAAATATGAGAATCCAATAACTTATTAGGATGGACTAAGAGTACTTAAGTACTCACAATGCAAAAGTACTTAATTAAGAACTCATGATTTAATTGATGGATACAATTATTTGGCAATTTTTAGCACCTTAACCTCCTAAAGAGTGAATGTAATAATTTTCTCATCACTAGGAATTATTTTAGATCATAAACCTTATACCATAAAACTTGAAAAACGTGAAGACCTCTAATAGGTTTTCTACCCAATAATGATTTTTTTGGTGTCCACAATAGAGAAAAAGGTTCATAGAATTAAACTTTAGAAATTACCTTCCAGCTAAATTTATAAAGGACTTCATTTTTTATAAACATGTTTCTATGTGAAAATGAGTTTAGATAAAAGGATATGTTTTCAATTTTGACACAACAAACATATACATGTCATGTTACTACCCCAAAAACCAACTATCAAACTCACGGTGCCATGCAATTCTTTATACTTGTACAATAATTATATCCAGTTGGACCACATATAACATGGAGAATGCAAACATTATATTTTTTACTCATTATGTGTTGGTTTCAGACTAGTACACAGACACAGTACTAAGCTGAAGAATTAATATTTTGAATACAAGGAAGAACAGTACGTACTTTTGTTATTGATATTGATAGAAAAGAACAGATTACAAAGTAAATATATATAAAAAAGAAGCAATATCTAATTCCTATAAAGCAGCAAGAAATCCTAACTGAACTCCACCTTTTCGGCTTATTATTTCTTGATCCTAAAATCATGGAACTAACAGAAGGAATAAAAGGATTTATTCCACTAATGTAGACGCGGTTTAACAACTCAACAATGACTCAGACAAGTTTAGATTATATTCTCAACACTCCCCCGTATTCTAAACTTTCTCCTATAACTTCTTAATTCCCAACAGTGAACGCATTCGTTCAAATTTAATTGTAGACATAGTTTTGGTCAGAATATCTGCACACTGCTCCTCAGTTCCCACATATTTAATTATGATTTCACCTCGCTCAACGCACTCATGAATGAAGTGGTAGAGAATATTGATGTGCTTACTGCGTCCATGAAATACCAGATTATTTGCCAAGTCTATGGCAGACTTGTTATCAATATAGATGATGACAGTACAATGTCTCATATTAGTTACCTGTGTGAGCAAATTTCTTAACCAAACTCCCTGACAAGCTGCTGTTGTGGCCGCCATAAACTCTGCCTTGCATGAAGACAGAGCTACACACCTATATTTCTGTGAGACCCATGTGATTAGACTGTCATTTAAATAGAATGCTACACCTCAGTGCTTCTTCTATCTTATATGCTTCCACGAAGGTCACTATCCGAATATCCTAACAAGATGTAGTTCTCAGTTCCCTTCCAGTAATCAAATCGTAGTCAAGTGTAGCAGTCGTATAATGTAAGATTCTTTTGACTGCATTTAGATGTGTAATAGTGGGATGCTCCATGAATCTACTGACGATTCCTATTGAATATGCAGTATCTGGTATGGTATGGACCAAATATCTTTGCCCCCAACCAAGCTTTTGAACATAGTAGGATCAACTTGTTTGCCTTTTTCATCTTTATCCAATTGTGTCTTCATCTCCATGGGAAACTTCAAAGAATTACAATCTGCTAAATCAGCCTTTTCTAGTAACCTTTTCGTGTATGTGGACTGCTTCAACTTTATGCAGCTCCCTTCTTGTTTAACTTCAATGCCCAAATAGTAAGATAATTTGCCAAGATCGCTCATTGCAAATTGTTTTCTCATTTGTTGCTTAAATTTAACAATGGTCGCAACACTGGTGCCTGTGATTAATAGATCATCAACATAAATGCCTATTATCAAGGCTTCACTTCCTTCATGCTTCGTATACACAACATGTTCGTACGGGCACTTGGTGAATCCGAGCTCCTCCAAAAACTTGCTTAATTTTGAGTACCAAGCATGTGGTGCTTGTCATAATCCAGACAATGCCTTTACCAATTTATTAACCATGTGCTCCTTATTTTATTTTATAAATCCTTCCATTTGAGACATATAAACCATTTCCTCCAATTCTCCATTGAGAAATACCGATTTCACATCTAGATGATGCACTTCCCAAGAATTTTTTGTTGCAAGTGCTAACAATAATCCTACCATTTCCAAGCGAGTCAGAGGGCGAATACTTGTTCAAAGTCAATGCTATGTTTTTGCGCATATCCTTTCGCGACCAGCCTCGCCATGTGCTTGATCACATTCCAATTGGAGTCCCTTTTCAATTTATAAAACCACTTTAATCCGATTGGTTTATGCTTGGGTGGTAACTCCTCAAGTTTCCATGTACCATTTTTTTCGATTGCTTCAATCTCACTTCTCATGGCTTGTTCTCAGGCCTTTTCTTTCATGGCATGTTCAAAATTACAAGGTTCATCTGTCCCGCACAGCAGAAGTTCCTCTTATAATTATATTTCTTCAGTTTCATCATAATTTCCCCAGCAATATGTATTTGCTGGGTTGATCGCTGCTGCTTCTTGAGTTCTTGCTTGGGCTTTGATACCCAGCATCTGGCGATACTGTAACAGACCCAGAGGTATTATTTGCACACTCACTTTCTTCATTTTCCCTGCCAGTTGCACCATTACCGTAACATTTAGAGCCATCCTCTGTATTTTTTGTGGTTAGCCCGATACTAACCATAACAGGTGAACTTCGAGCAACTTGTATATCTTGTTGCTGCTGATCCCATTTCCATGCTCTGGTATCTTCGAAAACAACATCCCTGCTCACCATAATTTTCTCATTTTCTGGGTCATAGAGTCTACAGGCTTTACTTCCAGGTTCTTTTCCAGGGTATATAACCATTTTGTTTCGATCGTCTAACTTTGTGGTGGGCACAATTGGCACTTTCATGTGTGTCACACACCCGAAGACTTGCACATGACTAACATCCGGTATGCATCCCTTCCATACTTCATAGGGTGTCATATCTGACAAAGCTCGAGTTGGCAAACGATTGAGTATATAAACTGAGTGTCGAACTACCTTCCCCCAAAGTGCTTGTAGTAATTTAATTTCTTTTAGAAAACTCTTAGCCATGACAACGACTGTTTTATTTTTATGTTCCACAACCCCATTCTGTTGGGGGGAGTATGGAGCCATAAGGTACCTTACAATCACATTCTCTTCACAATAAGAATTAAATTGATTTGAGCAAAACTCTCCACCTCGACCAGTCCTCAATACCTTGATTTTTTCTTCAGAATTGCTTTCAACAAACATCTTAAATTTCTTGGAAGTTTCAAAATCATCATATTTATTTTTCATCATATATACCAACATTAATCTCTTGTAATCGTCAACGAAAAATAGGAAGTATTTGTTACCTCCCTTTGTTGTTGGTGCAATCGGTCCACACAAATCAGCATGAACTAGTTCCAGAATTCTTATTGCTTGAAACTTTGCTTTGGTAGGGAATGGATTTCGCGTCTGCTTGGTTATTAGACAAGCTGTGCATATAGTCTTGCGCTGAACTAGCTTTGGAAAGCCCCATTACATTCCTTTATCAGACAGATGCATCATAGAGTTGAAATTAATGTGACCAAGATGAGAGTGCCAAAGCCACGTACTTTTTTCGATATTTGACATAAGACAAGCAGCATTTCTAGATTCAAGAATAATATTATAGAGTATGTTTACCGACCTTTTTACCTTTATGAGAAGCCTCCCTTTCTGGTTATTCACCCACAGATAAGTGCTACTAAGGACCACTTTATTTCCACTCTCAGATAGGTGCCTAAGGCTTATAATGTTGTTACATAAAGTGGGGATATAATACACCTCATGCAACATCACTTCTCTGCTAGTCTTACAAATGAACATCACTGATCCCTTCCCTTTGATTTCGACTGTAGAACCATCTCCAAATTTCACCTTCCCCATTACCTTTTCATCTAGTTTTTTAAATTTTGCACATTGTCCTGTCATATGATTGCTTGCGCCGTTATCTAAATACCAGACATTTGACTCCACCTTCTCTTCTTTATTTAATTTTGGCCGGACATTATTTTCATTTCGTAACTAGTTTTCATCTCCTTCACACTCTCCCAACAATAAGACTGGTTCGTCGTCCTGGACTTGGGTCAAGTGTACCTCTGAATTTCGTTCAAATTTCGGATGCTTCTCATGTCTTGGCTTCCGGCATTCAACTACGAAGTGACTATATCCATAATAATTAAAGCATTTCAATCTGCTTTTGTCACGTACAACATGATAGCTACTACCACAACGATCCTTTTATTTATTCTATTTGATTCATTCCTCTCTGGTAAGTAGGAGTCTCTCTTCACTATTTTCGCGTTTCACCCATTCTTCTTCTGTTAACAACATATGTCCGCTATTATTTTCCAGTTGCCCACAGAGTCTTTCTTCATGAGCCTTGAGGGAACCTACTATCTCCTTGACAGTCAACTCGTCCAATTTTCCAAACTGCTCTATTGCTGATGTGATTTGCAAGAACTTTGATGAATTCGCTCTCAGTATTTTCTTCACCACATAACTTTCTTCGATCGTCTCTGCAAGAGTGTGAATATTTGCTACCAACACATTTAGCTTCATATAGAACTTGTCAACATTATGAATGTCACTCATATGCATGTTTTCAAACTCTGATTTCATGGTCTGAACTCTAGCGTTCTTAACCCGATCCGCTCCCAGACACATCGTCTTAATGGCCTCTCATGCACTTTTTGCTAATTTTTTATCAGTAACAGATAGCAGAACATCTTCTGGTATCGATTGATAAATTGCATCCAATGCTACTTTATTCTCTTCAAACTTGGCCTTCTGATCTGCAGGTCCAACTGCCTCCCAGATTCTATGGGCTTGCATGAAAGCTCTCATCTTAATAGACCACGTTGTATAGTTCACCTTTGTCAACATCGGATAACTCAACATTATTGACCCATCCTTGCCTTTAGTTCCTTCCATCATTAACAACTTTGGCATATATTTTGGCATCCACAGATCGCTAGCTATGATACCAAATGTTGGTTTCAGACTAGTACACAGACACAATACTAAGCTGAAGAACTGATATTTTGAATACAAGGAAGAACTTAACGTACTTTTGTTATTGATGTTGATTAGAAAAGAACAGATTATAAAGTAAATATATATAAAAGAAGCAACATCTAATTCCCATAAGGCAGCCAGATATCCTAACTGAACTCCACCTTTTCTGCTTATTGAATCTTGATCCTAAAATCATGGAACTAACAGAAGGAATAAAATGATTCATTCCACTAATGCAGATGCGGTTTAACAGCTCAGCAATGACTCAAACAAGTTTAGATTATATTCTTAACATTATATTGGATAACAAGATGGTGTTAGGAAGCTATTTATGTTATTTTATTTATCTAGTTATGTCATTCCTAGGTTATATCAGGACTCTCGATGTTATTTATTTGAATCCTATTATTTTTATTATTCTTAGTAATGTTCTTATTGGGTCGAGGTCCTCACCGAGCACATAAACGTACATACTGAACCGATCAGTGTAGATTCTGGTCGAGTAGAGAAAAAATATACCATTTATAACATTAAAGGCCACAACCCTATATATGTTAATTCCAAGTTTATCCACCACATGTCAATTGAAAAAGCTAGCGATTTATTATACATTAGTTGTTGATTTGTATCTATAAAGATCCAAAATACTTCTATTTTTATGGATGTGTGATATTACATGGAGATATCCAAATATTTTAGATAAAAATGTAGGTAAAAATTACCGCATTCATATTAAGCCAGTTTTTATTTATACTGCCCTACCCCACACCCTACACATGCAAAAATAGAAAAAGAAATATAGGGAAGTCCTTTAAATACTTCATACTAATGAGATAATTAGCATGTGAAATAAAGAATTTATTTGTGTAAGAAAATATATTATTTTTACGCTTTCTTCGTATAGGATAAAAGGTTAATTTATATATAAACATGTTTATGCGTGAAATGAGCTGGAATGTCATAAAATAAAGAGTGAAAAGGGATATTTAGAAATTCATAATAATAAATTGTTATTTATTAAAATATAAAGCGGATTTATTTAGTAAATATCAAAATCTGAAACTACCATAATAAGAAAATGATCATGATAATAAAACTATTTAGCATTTGTAATAATATATATATAAATAAATAAATAAATATATATATATATATATATGTTAATACCTATTTAAACCCACGATGAAAGTTTTCCACAGCCATGTATCAAAACGAATTTGCCAAAACTGCAATCACGAAACAATAGAAAACAGAATGTAAATCTGCAACCGCAAAATAACAAAAAGAACCTACATGTTATTGGATACGAAATGTAAATAAAATAATTATCCAAGTATATTAAAACCTAAATTAGAATTAATTTAAAATTCAATCACCAAAGGAACAAAAATCATCCATGTCAACCAATAACCAACCAAAATAAATTTAAAAGTAAAACAAATATGAAACAATAGAATACAATACCAATATCAAAACTGAATTCAAATTCCTAAATTGTATCAAAATCTAAACTGAAATTCAATAACAAATCCCATATAACACAAAATCAAAAATATAATCTTAAACAAAAATTGAATCTAAACCATAATTAAATCTAACCAACAAACCTTATGTAAATGTGACCATATATGCTTTCACTTCTAATATCAAACCAAAATCAAAACCAAATCCATATCTACATTATAAGTATCGATTCCAAATAAGCAAAGTTTTCCAATCCCAGACGAAACAAAATTGAAATTTAAGCCATATCCAAAATATAAGCCAATGAGGAAAGAGATAAAACTTTAAAAAAATCTTACAAATGGTTTCCCAAGATTAATCCAACTATAGCGCCCTACAAAAAATAAACGTAATAATGTAAATTAAAAAAAATTGCATCTTAACAAGAATAGAAAATAATATTTTCACACAATAAACATATAAGTGTCATGTACTTACGTAATTAAAGGTGTCTTGTAATGGGTAAAGATTTTCCAACAATCAAACTCATGATGGCAAGCATTCTTCGTGCTTGTACAAGAATAACATGTTGGACCACAAATAATTTTTGGAAAGAAAGTAGAATGAAAATATTATATTTTTTACACATTATGTTTAAAGGTAATAACAAGACCAAGTACATTTGCAAGAAGTTGTCATTCTATTTATTAAAGAACATGGTTGAAGCTCTCTAAAAAGTATGTAATTTTAAGTAGTTAATCCTAGATTATGTCAAGATATGATTATGGATTTTTAATTAAAGAACAGTAAATAAGAGTAAATATAAATATATTCATGTTTTTCTAAATTACGTAATATACTAAATTAAATATAAGAGTTTTACTAATAATCTTTTTACCTATGTCATATTCACGAAAATCAGGAATTCATACAATTTGGATTTTTAAATATCCTTTAGTCAAAAATCCAAATAAATATTGACGAAGGACTCTATAAGGTGGGGATATTTATGTCTAATATCATGTAATTTTTAAAATTAGATTAATAATTAAATAATAGAATAAAAAGTATTAACATTAGACAAGAACTAGGATTTTAAAACTAAATTAGACTAATAGGCCTAAAATTTGAATCAAACTTGATTACGGATAACTTGTAAGTTAGGAAATAGGGTTTTGTATCCTTATAAATACATCATATTCATTTTCCTCATTTATAATATCATAATTCGTATGGATCTTTTATACAAAAATCAGCAATCTTGTAAAATTCTAGAAAATTCATCGTAAGTTAGAATCCATCGGTTTTGGACTTTTCGGAAAGGTCTTTTCGTTCTCTACAACTTTCGTCATTTATTTTTTCCAAGAAAACGTTGTTTAGATGGTCAAAAGGGAAAAATTTAGATCTTGACATGGTTTGAGGTAAGTTTTTGATTGATCTTACTCGTATTTTCAAATTGTGTGATATGTGTGTATATTTAATTATCAAAACTTGGGCTAAGTGATGATATATTTGAAATTAGTATGTGTAATAGTATATGTATTGTTGTATATGTGTGGTGTCGAGATAATAATTTTGGATCTCTGATTTATGTCATGATTTGGCAAAATATCGAATAACAACTACGACCGTAGTCACCAAATTGTAGTGACACTTTTTTGAAAATTTAGGACCGTTGTCACCGGGTTGTAGTGGTCGTGGCATGGATTATGGATTTTGAATATTGTTCTTTATGTGCTATGTGCATCATATTTATCGAATAAGAATAAGAATATGAAAGTTTTCGAAAGTGCGTGCTTCGTATATCTTATAGAATGTCGTGTTTTGTCATATGTTTATATGTTGTTTGGACCAACTAGTTGGATCGATTGGTTTCTTGCTTGGATGTTTAGCTCATTACTTACAATTTTCAGGTTTCGTCTAAAATTCGAGTTGGATAACATTGGATTCGAGGACATAGAATTGCAGTAGACTAATATTGGACTTCCGTTAGCTGCGCTTTTGTAATACCCAACTTTGGAATTGAATTTTGGATTAATAAAGTATATTTTGCATTAGTTTTGATTTAGAATTAATAGTTCGGAAGTGCGGTTCATTACACAATTTGATGATGTAGAATAATTTCAATGATCATGTGGTATGAAATATTGAACATCCAAGATGTTTTTATATATTGCACTTATCAATTGAATTTGTTGGGAATTCTAATTATTTTTTATATCTTTTTATATACTTTCGGTTTCGTAAAGGTAATTATAAGGTTGTATGTATTATTCATACCACTACAAGAAACTCATGGTTTTTTTTACTAACTAAAAATGATTGCGACTAAAATCTACAATATATGGTCGAATTTAAGGGGCACGGGTAAATTCGACGATTTACGCTCGAATTCAAGAGTAGTCATTCAATTGTTCGAGTTTAGTAGTTAAATTCATCCAATTTTTTATTCGGTCAAATTTAGCAGCCAAATTTGATCGATTTTTTGTTCGCTCAAATTTAGTACTTTTCAAAAAAATATGGGGGAAACTTCCCGATAATAACTTGAAATTTGAAAATAAATTCGACCATTTTTGTTCAGATTTAGTAAATGGCAACGGTGGGAAATATCCCGCCTTTTTTCAAAATGAATGGAAATAATAAATTTCCCGTCAAAGTAAAAACACCAAAAGTTTTGTTTACTAACTTCGATCAAAATGTTAAAATTTAGCTAATGCGACCGACACCTATTTAAAATTTCTATTTTTTAAAAAAAATTGTTTTTATTTTTTAAATGGTTAGTACATATAATGCAAAGAAAAAATTAAAATGAAGGACACTTTCATTATATAAAAATTTTATTTAGAAAAAAATAGTAGATATGATATAAGTATGTTGAATTTTTATTTGTGTTATATATGGTGAAAAAAAAATTAAATAGTTAGAACAAATACAAAAAAATAGAAAGTATCAAGAAAACACATGCTTAAATAAAAATTTACAGAACGTGATATCAATGTTATAAAAAAATATATTGAAAGACACTTTCATTATATAAAAAAAAATAGAAAAAAATATAGATACGATATAAGTACGTTGAATTTTTATTTGTGTTATACACGATAAAAATTAAAAAATCTTAATTACTTAGAACAAATACAAAAAATAAATATAGCATGTAGAAGACATATGCTTAAATAAAAATCAATGTGATAATAAAATCTTCTAATTAAATAATTGTGAAGCTTTTTATAATTACACATGAAATCAATCATAGGAATGAGAAGATTGTTAAAAATCAAGAGTGTACATAAAAAATAACCTACTTTATTATTTTACAGTAATAAGTAATACTGGTCAAACTACTGGTTAACTGTTAAAATAGCAAACCAAAAACATCTATTTATTTCTAATATTTTGTCCTACCACTAAATATATAGATCTTAAAATCCGTACGTTTGGATTATTCATAAATATTTGAAAAATATATATAAACATCAGTATGAAACTAAACATTAGTCAATAGTACTAATTATTGGTTGATTGTTAAAATAATAAGAAAAATAACTTTATTTGTTTTGAAAATTTTGTGAGGTCACCAAAATATATAAATATTGACATCCGTATGATTAGATCATTCCTAGATATTTTAAACAAATTAAAATATCAATATGAGACTAAACACTAGCTACAAGTACTATTAACAATTTGTTGTTGGTTTAAATAACAAACAAAATTATTTTTATTTTTGTTTTTTAAATTTTTTGTCCAATCTCGAAAATATGTAGATCTTGACAACCGTACATTTGGATCATTAATAAATATTTTTTAAAAAATTGAAATAATAATATAGGGTTAAACACTAGTAAGAAATACTGGTCAAACTACTAGTTGACTTTTAACAAATCAAATAAATTTATTTTTTTCTAAAATTTTTGTTATATCATTAAAATATATATAGATTGACATCCGTATGATTGTCTCATTTATTATTTTTTTGAAAAAAATCAAAACACCAATATGAGACTAAACACTAGTTTGAAGTAGACATGGCAATTCGGAGAGCCTGTTCGGTTTCGGATCGGATAAATTTCGGATCGGATTTACTTCCGGATTATTATACATTTGAAGACCATTCGGATCGGATGTGGTTCGGTTCGGGTATAATTCATATTAAAATTGGATAAAATTCGGATTAAGATCCGACAAAATTTTGTTCGGATTAAATTCGGTTCAGATATTTTCAGATCATAACTTATTTATTTTTTCAATTTTTTAGATTTAAAAACTATCCTTTTCATTTAATTTAGTATTTTTAATGTAATATAATGTACTTTTACAACAGAATATGATTAAATAAGTATGTTATCATAAACATAAAATTGTTTAATGTATAAATTTTGCTTATTTCGGGTAATATTCGGTTCGGGTAATATATTATTCGGTTTTAATCGGTTCCAAGTTATAAGCGGATCTTGTATTTCAGATCATTTTCGGTTAAATTTTTGATTCGGGTATTTTTCAGTTCGATTTAAATCATTTTTCGTATAATTATCGGATTGTATGATTTAGTTCTCGGATCGGATCTCGGTTTCATGAATTTTGATTTGGTTCTTCGGATCCAGACCCATTTTTCCAGGTCTAGTTAAAAGTATTATTCAAATCATTGGTTGATGGTTAAAATAACAAATTAAATTAATTTATTTTTTTTCTAAAATTTTTAACGTATCACCAAAATATATATATCTTGACATTTGCAGGGTTGGATCATTCAAAATATTTTTAAAAAAGTCGAAACATCAATATAGAATTAATCACTAAAACAGAAAACCACATAAATTTATATTTTTCTAAAAATTTTGTTGTATCAATAAAATTTATAATTTAATAAAATTGTAAGAAAAAACCAATTTATTTAAAAACTATAATCTTAAATATTTTAACAAATATATATGTCGTTTGTATTAAATATTACCACCAACCGTAGTTTCTTGAATTTAGCATCTAAATTCTACCGAAATTGGTCAAATTTAACTACTAAATTCGACTAAACTTAGTCAAATTTAGATGCTAAATTTGACCAAAAATGGGACAGTTTACCCATATTCTATTTTCGACTAAATTCGGTTAAAATAGTAAAATTTGATCATTATTGGTCGAAGTTAGCACATATCAGGATTGTCATTTGTCACGACTATATTGGCCGAGAAGGAAGGACATGGATTGCCAACTTAAATTAATCTTGATAATTAATTTATATCTTAATCATTTCATCCCAACCATTAAATCTTTCACCCTCATCTATTTTTGTTTAAATTCCTAATTCAATTTCATTCTCTAATAAAAAAAATTACACTCATACTTAATCTTAATCTCTAACTACATACACACTTATACATATTTTGTATATTCCAAGCAACATACATACATAGATACACACACACATACATATATATATACACACACAGCTCTCGTATTATACCTCATCTAATTAAATTTCTCCAAACGAAGAATTAATTTAAACCATTTCCAGTGAATTCCTCTGATTCCCACAAATTTCGATGAGTTCACCGATTCACAACAATTCTGGCGAGTTCATTTCCATGACCTTCGACTAGAGTTTATCTCCCCTCCTACAAATTCATTTGTGGAAAGTTAGAAGTGAAATAAGACTAGTATTAATTTGTTCATATATATGAACCAATTTAAGTTTATGCTTTGTTTTTTTTATATTTCTTTATCATTTGGCGGAGTTAATTTTTATAATATTTCAATTTCCATATGTTAATAAAGGATAGAGATTGTTGTATTATAAAATCTATATTACATATTTATTTAATTTTAAGATTATTAAACAACAATTATTATTGTGTTTGTTAATATTTGATAAAAATACATTAAAGAAAATCTAGTAACAAGTTCCAAAAATTTGTTCAACAACAAAATGCATTCTTCTGCATTCTACTAATGTTTTTGAAAAAATCTAGAGTTTAATAAATTCTACCTCATTTGGTCGAATTTAGCAAACTTATTTTGAGAAGATTTGATCAAATTTAGTATTTTTGGGTGGGATTTTTGAATTTTTGTCAAAAATTTGACATTTCGTTAAATGGTTCAGGATGAGTTTTTACAACGAATTTAGATCGAATTTAGTCATTCGAATTTATTCGGTCAAATTTAGTACTGTCGAATTTATCTTAATTTGATCGTAGCTTTCATTTTCGACTAGTCTTTGTTCGAAAATAGTTAAATTTAGACCAAACAAATTCATTCGAAAATAGTTGGTCGAAAATAGTTATTTTAGACTGAATTGGGTCAAATTTAGTTAAATTTGACCAAACAAATTCATTTAAATCTAGCCGAATTTCTTATAGTGTATGCAGGGGGAGGAAGAAATCACTACAGATTTGTGGGGAGGAAAAAACCACATGTACAGATTTTTTGGCCAGTAATAACGAGTATTAGTGACTTACGAGATTTACTACTGTGTATTCATTTGTAGCCTGATCATTAAAAGATGACTTTTGTTTCTTCGCTGGCTCTTGTTGCTTCAAATGGAAATTAGCAACCGGATTATGATATGGAAGAAGGCGAGATTGTCTCCGATGATTGCAATATCTGTGTTGATACAAAGAATAAGATGGGCTGTTCTCTTCAATTACAAATTGGCAATAAAAAATTGGATCAACGGACTCACACATATACTTCTCATTGGATTGGAATTATAAGGATGATATTCTATGATTGTCTCGGATTTATCAGGCACTTTGAGAACGTAAAACATCTTAATTTCATAGAGGCATCCTTGAAGTCACGTCCCATGTGAATACAACCATGAGCTCAAATTTATCTCGTGCACTTCTTATTTTTATTGTTGTATTAATATTTATTGTTTGTATTAATATTTACTTTAATCAGACATTATTATTTTCTTGCATTGGGGTCTTCATGGAAATAGCTTCCCTACTCTTCGGAGTAGGGGCATGGTCTGCATACATCTGATCCTCCCTAGACACTGCTTAAAGAGGTATATACTGGGTGTGTTTGATTTTGTTTTGTTTAGTAAGAAATGAATTATGTTTTTTCCTTAATAAACTAAAGACAAAACGACAATATAAACCAGACATTAACTACTCTTTTTAAATATCTAGAAATTTTGTTACAGATTGATCATGTATATTCAAACATTAATTTCATAAAAATTAAATTTTATTATTATTCCATGCCAAATAAATTAAACTTTAGAAAATAGATGAATGAAATGCAAAATTGATTCCCTAACTAATCTATTCATGGCCAAGTTCATCCAACTATTCATTCCTTTAATTCCCGATTCCTTTCCCACCACAACCTAATATTTTGAAAAAAATATTGACAGGGTTACAATATTGAAAGATCAAAGCATTGATCATTTGGGTAGCTCTAAATTATAACAAGCTTATCAACATTGTTTCTAATTCTCGTACTCTCACATACACCACATACATACAAATATATTAGAAAATAAAAATTTCTTAGACACGTTTAAATAGAAATTAAGAGATTAATAATAAGCCGCTAGCAAGATTATATTAAGAGGGGGACAGAGGAAGAGGGGAAGAGAGGTGGAGGATAGTAAATATAGGAGGTAGAGAGAGATGCTTTGTCGTAAAATTCAATGGTTTTTTAAGGTGATATGTGTTAAATTTTTAGTCTTTTGTCTCGAAATTCAGTGATTTGCTCTTAAAGTTTAGGGTATTTGTATTGAATAATTTTGTGATTAAGACGTAAATTTGGTGGTTTTAGGATAGTGGAAATCAACTAGTGATTCTTTAACTGTTATATGTGATGACAAATATTTTAAATAATATTGGCTTTGATGGAGCAAAGGTGATTGTGTTTGTATCATTAGGGATCAGATTGTGCAACAGCGGATTAGGCGACAGTGATGATGGTAATTATTGGTTGTAGGTTTTTGGTAACTGTGAAAAGTCACGTGTAGTAGAGAATGCAGTAATGGAAAAAGAGATATTTTATGTGTATTTGATCGCCATGCTTTTGGTCTACTGAGCCTATTTTTATACACAAATTAAGTTCTAACTATAAGAAGGGTCTCTTTAAAGGATCATATATCTCTCTCTCCATATATATATATCTCTCTATGGAGGTTACTCTAATAAAAATCAATTTTAAAATAAAACTAGAAACCATATAATATTTTTTTAAAATTACTTCGAAATATATCATACATGGCATGCAAATCGATTGTTAAAAAAAATTACCGTTTGACGGAAAAAATCAAATTAAAAATGGAGGAGAAAACCTGAGATTGTATGTGGGAGGGTGCAGATTAGTTGGGTGAGGTGCTTTTAGGGGACCATTACATTAGATTGATTTAATGGCTTAGATTAATTTCTATTCTAGGTTTAGTTCTATTTGATCATTTTCCTATATATATATATATATAGACACACACACTATTACATTAAAAACGAAGAAATGAAAGTTTGGTTAATAGTCGGTCTGGTCACCGTAATTATAGTAATATTTAAAATAAAACACTCTCATAAATAGATTACTATTCACAATAGAATTATGATATACCCAAAGATTTTGGTTTAAACTAAAAAATATATAAAATTCAACCCGGATGGGCTAAACAAAATAATGATATTGATCTAATCTTAAATAAAAAATAAATATAAACTACATATAGTTAGTTGGATTTGTAGGCTCCAGATATTAAACACAATGATAATCGAATCCAAGCAGCGCACCATGGTGATCAAATATAAAATATTTTAAAATCATATCAAAACTTAATAACTGAATCCAAAACGATTTATAAAACCAATACAAACATTAAATGTAACACATGCACACATACCAACAAAACAACCTCTTTAAAGTTAATACCAACCATTCTTAAATTAATCATTCATAGTGGCTTCACCCATCTCGTCATCTTCATCATATTCATATTCATCGCCACCTACACCAACCTCCACTTCCCAGATTCCATCATCTTTCTTATAGTACTTTTCTTACACCATGGTGTGCTATTTGGATTCTTGTACACACATATAAAATTAATTACCAGGAGAAAGCATATCAGCCAACGGATACACATAACGATGTGAACTAAAATAAAATATGCAGATTGTTAAAAAAAATAATATGATTAGATCAACCATCCATTGAGACTATATATATATAAAAGACCAAAACAAAAATATGATTACATGACAATTATAAAAAGATAATAATCAAAATTTTAATTGTAAATCAATAAAAACAATTATCATATATTTGATGCAATGCAATTTCTCTCATAACTGATGATCATATTTAACATTAATCCTATAAAATTATATTAGTAATGCAAACAATTATTTTTTACAAATTTTATCTATATACTTGTAATAATAGTCGATTATGTACTTCTGATATAACTTGATATAACTCACCACGAGCAAATTGGTATGTGATAATGTGCTTTGACCATCATCGAGCAAATAACCGTTGGGAGTTGTTCCACATCATTTATGCGAGAGGCCTTTTAGCATCTAGTTAGACCTTTTGGGATAACTAGAATATAAGCATCTAGTTAACTCCATTAGTATTAGGCCCTTTGGGATGTGGCCAAAAAAAACCCGTGCGGGCCTGACTCATAGCGGACAATATCAAACTAATGTGGAGTTAGGCCTGCTTAGCAAGCCCAACAAGTGATATCAGAGTTTCAGGTTATAACGGTACAAAAACAATATCAGAGGGGCTCACACAATGGACCTAGGAGGAGGCAGATGGGCTACCCAGTATTGGCTCAAGGAAAAGGTAGATCGACCTTTCAGTATGGGTCTAGGGGGGAGCCGATCACACAATCAGGTGGTAGATTCAACAGGTGTCGAGCTTGATGTGTGAAGGGGAAATTGTTAGGAGGTGTCCTGCATCATTTGTTGGAGGGGCAGAGTGTTGGAATATAAACAGCCAGTTAACTTCATTAGTATAAGGCCTTTTAGGATGTGCCCAAAAATAAACCCGTGCGGGCTTAACCCAGAGTGGACAATATCATACCAATGTCGAGATAGGCCTGCTTAGCAAGCCAAACAACAGTTTTGTTTCAAACTATTCAAGTACATATATTTTTGTGGTGTCCTGCATCATTTGTTGGAGGGGCAGATTGTTAGAATATAAACAGCCAGTTAACTTCATTAGTATAAGGCCTTTTAGGATGTGCCCAAAAACAAACCCGTGTGGGCTTAACCCAGAGCGGACAATATCATACCAATGTGGAGATAGGTCTGCTTAGCAAGCGAAACAACAGTTTTGTTTCAAACTATTCAAGTACATATATTTTTGTTTGAATTAATTTTTTATTTATTTTTCTGACACACTTAAAAATAACCGCATTATATTAGTTTCGACCATTGTTGATAATTAGGTCAAAATAGACCAAGTCAAATATGAACATGAGTCACTCATAATGTGCACGCTAAATGACACAGATTAAAAATAACTCGTACTAATACTTTTATTTTAATTAAGTTTTTTTCTTCTTTTTTTGCGAACTTAAAGCCGACCACAAGGTATGGTCGTTTTAAGTCATGTCATATTAAAAATAAAATCGACTGTTTTGTTCTAGTCGGTTTTATGGGTTCCCCATAGAAAAAATTGAGTGATTTGTCATGCATTATCGATTTTAACTTGTTTTCTTGTAGCGGATAGATAATATGAATATGGTCGAACCATAACTCTTTTACACTCATTAATAACAACAGTACTAGTTGGATGAAATATTTAATTTTAATAAAATTTTCATTTCTTAGAAAAAAAAGAGTGGAACAGTTTCCAACTCAGTCTACCATCAAGTAGCGCATGTAATCATATTCATTAGCATAAATGTCGGGTAAATGTATAATATTTTGTTAGATTCGTAACAATATTACAAATATAATACGACTTCACACAGGCACACATCCACCACATATATAGCCTATTCTACTTGGATTTCCCGAATGATTTCTCGTTCTTGTTTTAGATGGAGAACCACTTAATGGAGAAGAAGCCATGACACGGCCAACTCCTTGTTATGGGAATGCAGAAGATGTTCATTAATCAGCAGTTCTTAAGCTCTACTAATCTCTCGGTTATAACAAAATTATTGCACATAAAGGTGCAATCATTTCTCTAATATTTTTTGAAAACTGAAATTAGTTTATTTTGTTTTAGTACATAAACATACAAAAGCTCAAATCTAGTATTGAGATGTGTTATTATACATGATTAATTATGCTTTCATTTGTTTTCTACTAAAATTATACAAATCAATTTCAGTTTCAGTGAGAAGTTAGAAAAATGTCTGCACCTCCCCAATTTTGTCAGACCGGAGAGATGAGGAGCTTATAAACAACCAGATCAAGCAACCCCTCACGGCTGGCTTAAAGACTGATACTAGATATGTTAAAATTATTATTATATACTAATTGAATTTTAACTAGATATTATTTGTCTATCGGGATTCGTAATAATTATTAATTTTATTTAAATAAAACAAAAACAAAAATTAGATGTCTAAAAACAATTGAAAAAATCTTAATACAATAATAAATAAATAAAATTATTATATTATTCTACTACTCAAACATATAATGTTCTAATGATAGAAAATGATTAGAGATTCAACCAATAATAAATATAAAATATTTTACTTTGTTCTAATATTATTGCAAACAATTAGAAATACCAAAATATAATACAATAGGTACAACCGTAGTTATAATATGATTAGATATAATACTATATATAACTTCTATTTTTAAATGTTAATACTCTACAATTACATTATTTTCGAGTTTGTGTAACTACTTAATTGACAACATAGAAATAATCTAGCCAATTGAATGTTCTTTCAAGATCAACTCTTTTAGTTTACTTCATTTTAGATGTGGTACATGTTTTTGGTACTTGATAATGTTGATTTATATTTTGTTAAAGTATCCTCTAATAGCCTTACTCAATGTTTGACTAGTTTGAATATAAAATGTAAGTTATGTTTATTGGGCCAACAAGAGATAATAGCTTTAAGTTAATTTGTTGTTGATGTGTGATAATGAAATTATCTATAATTTTATTATATAATTTTATCATAATTTAGAAGTAATTTAGGTTAGAATATTATTTAATATTGATGTAGGGCAACTATTCTATACTATACTATATAGTAACTGGAATGACCTATAATTTGTTGTTTGTTAACCCTCATTTTCGTTATTCTGTACATCATGACCGCCTTATCTTCTTCACCAAATAATCACAAATATTTATATTATAATTTATAAACATACCATGCTTACACCATATAAGTCCACTTGTATAGACCATGCTTAGAGTTAGAGGGGATTGATTGTTATTTTCCTTTTGTTACTTTCTATTTGTAATCTGTTTAGTTCACATTGTTCATAGATAGTCCACTCTAGGGCGTGTCCTAGAGAGCCGGGTCAATCCTCTATGTTCTTTTTTTCTTTCTTTTTATATAAATGCAATTTAGCAAAAAAAAAAGGATACAGATAAGTTCTGGCGTTCAAATGTTACCAACAACAAACAATTACATTATTATTTATGACTCATCAGTATACTATTTATTCTTTTTGAACTTAATTTAAAATTATACACAATAAAATTATAATTATATAATCATTATTTAGTATTTAAATATTTATATAAAATATTAATAAAAATTAAAATTAGAATATATAAATATTAAGCTAGTATTAATAAAAGAAGCTATATAGTATTTAGCAAAAAAAAAAAAGAAGCTATATAGAAATTAATGTAGAAATGAAAAGAGTTAAAAATTAGTTGAGAGACAAGTTTATTAATGTAACCTATCCATTCTTCATGTCATCTTATATCATTACTCATAACTGGGTTGAAAAAACAAAAGAAAAAGACAAAAAGAAACAAAACACTAGTTTAGTTTTTGAATTGCATTTGAGAAGGTTACCATAAACTTTGAATTATCAATATAGACATCAAACCCAATCTTAAAGCAAATGAGAAAGAAACTTAATTTTTAGTTGATTTTGGTTGCATAAGTTATTTTACAATATCTTATGAGATGGTAAAATCGCATAAACTATCAAAAGTTGTATTTTTAATAATTTCTTTATATATTATTTGGATTCTTTACTCTACATGTTTGACATTTACTTTTTACAAAATAACTAAACACTTTTTTGTTGAACACAATAGTATCCTAACAACAAAATATCATTTTTTGATTATCACTGACTAATTTAATTTAAGTAATTTCATGGATTTCTAACCTTTGCAACTATAAAATTATATTAATACACTTAATAAGATGAACATTGTTATGGTCCAACACAATAATAATATCAAGAAAACCATTTCTAAACATTTAAAATTAAAGTAATAAATATATTTTGTTATCCAAGCCTATGAGATATATACACTATTACATTGTGTCTTTGTCTTGTAGTGCTTAATGTAGAAACAAAAACAGTTAACAAGTAGTTGAGCAGTAAACAAGTTCATCTATGTAAGGTATCCATTACATGTCATCTTATATCATTACTCATAATTGTGTTGAAAAAAACAAAGAAAAAAACAGAAAAACAAAACAGGAGTTTAGTTTCTGAATTACATTTCAGAAGGTTAGCAGAAACTTTGAACTATCAATATTGACATCAAACCCTGTTGTGAGAGCAAATGAGAAAGAAAAGTAAAGTCTCAAAAAAGTGTTCACCAGCCGCAGAGGCAATAGGAGGCAATGAAGACTTCCTCAGTCAGATATTACCACATCTCCCTGTTAAATCGCTTAGCCGATTCAAAATTGTGTCCAAACAATGGCGTGCACTCATTTGCGATCGCCAGTTCAGCCTTAGTCACGCTTGTAAGAACCCTAGCTCTAGCATCCCCTACGGGATCTTCTTCTACAACCCTCTTCCTAGAGATCTGTACTTCAGCAACCACTTCAGAAACCATTTTTTTTGCTATACAGGTAAGCCAAATAATTCAGTTTCTTGCTCCAACATTTCCCCTCGTCCAGATTATTCAATTTACTCAGTTTCTCTCTCTATACCTCAATGTGAGGCTAAAATTCCTTCTTGTTCCGATCCTTATGATGCTTGGATCCAACCGACCATAGAGTTACTTACTGGTGAAAATACAATGAAGATGGTACAATCATGTAATGGATTGACCTTATTTCAATTCAACACTTCTGATGTACAGATAAAGTTGTACTGTATTCGTAATTTGGCTACTAATCAAATGAAAATGATACCTTTACCCAAGTTGTATGAAGATGATCCGATTGTCACGTGCAATTTGGCTTTCGACCTTTTGGCATCACCCTACTACAATATTGTTTGTGTCAAAAATGGAGGTAAATTGTTCGGATCTCGGATTATAATATATAGTTCCGAAACTGGTCATTGGAAAGATGCCAATATTCCAACGAATAGAATGTCTGTTAAATTTGCCAAAGGAATATATTGTCAGGGTGCAATTTATTGGGTTGGGAATGATTTTTTAAGTTGCTACTGCTTTCGATTTGATGTTGAAGCTGAGAAACTGAGAAGAGTCTCTATGCCGAAAGGATATCTAAGAGGTGTGGCCTACTTCAGGTACTTTGGAGAATTCAACGGGCGCTTGCATCTTGTTTGCTCTCGCTACTTGACGGAAGAAGTGTTTTGTATCTACGAATTGGACAAAGATACTGAGAGCTGGTTTGTCAAGTATCGGGTACATATGGACTTCTTGACATCTCTGTTCCCAGAGATTGTTGTGAAAGGGGTGTATAACGATTTTCAGTACGCATTTTCGATATTGTGTGTTGTGAGCCGAGAAAATGATGAAGATTCATTCCTTGTCATGACTATTCCAGGAAATGTTATTTCCTACGATTTCAAGAGGACTGGGATTGAGGTGCTATCTGAGCTTCCATCATTGGAAAAAATGAAATTTCAGGGTTCGAATGCATATCCATTTGTTCCAACCCTATACCCTCTGTGATGGAACACTAGTCAATAAAAGGTATGTGATTTAGTTCTGAATGTATATTTATTAATATTCACATATTATCAACTTATTTGTATACTTAAATTGTGTTCTGTGACGAAGTTTCGATGTTTAAGTTGTAGCATTTGGAATAACCTTGTCTGTAATCTGGTACTTATGTCATGTATTGTTTTCCTTGATAATCAATTTCAAAGTGTTCTCTGGATACCCAGACAGCTGGGAGTGTAATATATATGTTTTGCTCTTTCCGAGGGAGTAGGAGCATAGGGGGACATTGTCCTTGGGATTGTTTTGGAGAAGAGAAGTACTCAAAATGGATGGAAATGATATGTACTGTGCTGTCTGTTTTATTAGGTCTATCTTCTACACATTTTGTTGTATGAAATTGCTTTTGACTTTTTAGTCGCCCCCTGGCCGCAGCCGTGTTTTGACCCTCCATTTTACATCCAATTTCTTATTTAGCTTATAAATATGAATCAAGAAATTTAAAATATGAGATTATTTTATACAGTTATGTAAAAATCTTTTTGTTGTTTTTCAAAATTGGCTTCAAATTAATATATATAGTTTCAAATTATTTAAGTGCCGCAGAATATTACTCGTTTGTTAAATATGACAATCCAATAACTTATTATGATGGACTAAGAGTACTTAAGTACTCATGATGCAAGAGTACTTAATTAAGAACTCATGATTTAATTGATGGAATTATTTGGCAATTTTTAGCACCTTCTATACTATACTATTATAAGCGCAACATGGTTTCCTTTGGTCGGTTGATTACCACCTTCCTAAAATGGTTGTTAACACTTTCCAAAACAAAGTTAAAGTAAATATATTTTATTTAAAAAAATTAAATCATGTATTTGATATAATTACAAACTCTTTGAATGACAATCCTACTTGATTTCTAATCGCACTCAACTTATTTTTTACCTTTTTCGCAGGGAACCAAATACTTCCAAAATTAATTTTAATAATTCAAATTTAAAAATAACAATTTAATAACAAATCAAGAACAAATTAATTTTTTTTATCATATCAATCGCATACACCAAATCAACCGCATACACTGCTCCGATAAGCGTCCACGGTTGGAGGACTTTTTATTACTTTAACTATTTAGAATTTGAATCTATCAATAACACGATATATAAATTATTAACTTTGTCATGAATTTCAATAAAACATATTTATTATCTGATATAATTTAATTTTATATAATAAAAAATAGTTAAATAATAAAAAAATATAATCAGTTCGTGCGTCGCACGGGTTATAGGCTAGTAACCTCCTAAATAGTGAATGTGATAATTTGCTCATCAGTAAGAATTATTTTAGATCATAAACCTTATACCATAAAACTTGAAAAACGTGAAGAGTTCTAATAGGTTTTCTACCCAATAATGGTTTTACTGGTGACCACAGTAGAGAAAAAGGTTCATAGAATTAAACTTTAGAAATTACCTTTCAGCTAAAGTTATAAAAGGCATCATTTTTTATAAACATGTTTCTATGTGAAAATGAGTTAAGATAAAAGGATATGTTTTCAGTATTGACACAACAAACATATAAATGTCATGTAACTACCCCAAGAACCAACTATCAAACACACGGTGCCATGCAATTCTTCATACTTGTACAATAATTTTATCCAGTTGGACCACAGATAACTTAGAGAATGCAAACATTATGTTTTTTACTCATTATGTGTTGGTTTCAGACTAGTACACAGACACAATATTCAAGAATTGATATTTTGAATACAAGGAAGAACAGTACGTACTTGTGTTATTGATGTTGATAGAAAAGAACAGATTACAAAGTAAATATATATAGAAAAGAAGCAATATCTAATTCCTATAAAGCAACAAGAAATTCTAACTGAACTCCACATTTTCTACTTATTATTTCTTGATCCTAAAATCATGGAACTAACAGAAGGAATAAAAGGATTCATTCCACTAATGTAGACGCGGTTTAACAGCTCAGCAATGACTCAGACAAGTTTAGATTATATTCTCAACACTCCCCCGTAATCTAAAGTCTCTCCTGTAACTTCTTAATCCCCAGCAGTGAACGCATTCGTTCGAATTTAATTATAGACATAGCCTTGGTCAGAATATCTGCACACTGCTCCTCAGTTCGCACATGTTTAAATATAATTTCACCTCGCTCAACACACTCACGAATGAAGTGGTAGAATATATTGATGTGATTACTGTGTCCATGAAATACCAGATTCTTCGCCAAGTCGATGGCAGACTTGTTATCAATATAGATGATGAAAGGACAATGTTTCATATTAGTTACCTGTGTGAAAAAATTTCTTAACCAAACTCCCTGACAAGCTGCTGCTGTGGCCGCCATGAAATCTGCCTCGCATGAAGACAGAGATATACACATATGTTTCTGTGAGACCCATGTGAATAGACCTTCATTAAATCAAGTCGTAGTCAAGTGTACCAGTCGTATAATGTAAGTTTCTTTTGACTGCGTTTAGATGTGTAATAGTGGGACGCTCCATGAATCTACTGATGATTCCTATTGAATATGCAGTATCTGGTATGGTATGGACCATATATCTTTGCCCACCAACCAAGCTTTTGAACATAGTAGGATCAACTTGTTTGCCTTTTTCATCCTTATCCAATTACGTCTTCATCTCCATGGGAAACTTCGAAGAATTACAATCTGCTAAATCAGCCTTTTCTAGTAACCTTTTCGCGTATGTGGACTGCTTCAACTTTATGCAGCTCCCTTCTTGTTTAACTTCAATGCCCATATAGTAAGATAATTTGCCAAGATCGCTCATTGTAAATTGTTTTCTCATTTGTTGCTTAAATTTAACCATGGTCGCAACACTGGTGCCTGTGATTAATAGATCATCAACATAAACGCCTATTATCAAGGCTTCACTTCCTTTCTGCTTCATATACACAGCATGTTCGTACGGGCACTTGGTGAATCCGAGCTCCTCCAAAAACTTGCTTAATTTTGAGTACCTAGCATATGGTGCTTGTCGTAGTCCATACAATGCCTTTACCAATCTATAAACCATGCGCTCCTTATTTTCTTTTATAAATCCTTCCATTTGAGACACATAAACCATTTCCTCCAATTATCCATTGAGAAAGGCCGATTTCACATCTAGATGATGCACTTCCCAAGAAATTTTTGTTGCAAGTGCTAACAACAATCTTCCCGTTTCCAAGCGAGTCACAGGGGCGAATACTTCTTCAAAGTCAATCACCTGTTTTTGTGCATATCCTTTCGCGACCAGCCTCACCTTGTGCTTGATCACATTCCAATTGGAGTCCCTTTTTAATATATAAACCCACTTTAATTCGATTAGTTTATGCCCAGGTGGTAACTCCTCAAGTTTCCATGTATCATTTTTTTTGATTGCTTCAATCTCACTTCTCATGGCTTGTTCTCAGGCCTTTTCTTTCATGGCATGTTCAAAATTACAAGGTTCATATGTCCTGCATAGCAGAAGATCCTCTTATAATTCTATTTCTTCAGTTTCATCATATATTTCCCCAAGAAATCTGTATTTTCTGGGTTGATCGCTGCTGCTTCTTGAGTTCTCGCTCGGGCTTTGATACCCAGCATCTGGCAATACTGTACCGGACCCTGAGGTGTTATTTGCACCCTCACTTTCTTCATTATCACTGCCAGTTGCACCATTACCATAACTGTTAGAGCCATCCTCTGTATTATTTTCGGTTAGCCTGATACTAACCATCACAGGAGAACTTCGAGCAACATGTATATCTTGTTGCTGCTGATCCCATTTCCATGCTCTGGTTTCCTCGAAAACAACATCCCTGCTCACCAGAATTTTCTCAGTTTCTGGGTCATAGAGTCTACAGACTTTACTTCTAGGTTCTTTTCTAAGGTATATAACCATTTTGCTTCGATCGTCCAGCTTATTGGTGTGCACAATTGGCACTTTCATGTGTGTCTCACACCCGAAGACTTGCACATGACTGACATCTGGCATCCATCCATTCCACACTTCATAGGGTGTCATGTCTGACAAAGCTCGAGTTGGAAAATGATTGAGTATGTAAACTGAGTGCCGAACTGCCTCCCCCCAAAGTGTTGGTGGTAATTTCATTTCTTTTAGAAAACTTCTAGCCATGGCAACGACTGTTCTATTTCTACGTTCCACAACCCCATTCTGTTGAGGGGAGTATGGAGCCACAAGTTGCCTTACAATCCTATTCTCTTCACAATAAGAATTAAATTGATTCGGGCAAAACTCTCCACCTCGACCAGTCCTCAATACCTTTATTTTTTATTCAGAATTGCTTTTAACAAACATCTTAAATTACTTGAAAGTATCAAAAACATCATCTTTATTTTTCATCATATATACCCACATTAATCTACATTAATCATCAACCAAAAGTAGGAAGTATTTGTTACCTCCCTTTGTTGTTGGTGCAATCGGTCCACACAAATCGGCATGAACTAGTTCCATAATTCTTGTTGCTTGAAACTCAGCTATCGTGGGGAATGGATTTGACGTCTGTTTGGTCATTAGACAAGCTGTGCATATAGTATTGGGTTGAACTAGCTTTGGCAAGCCCCGTGCCATTCCTTTATCAGACAGATGCATCATAGCCTTGAAATTAACGTGAACAAGACGAGAGTGCCAAAGCCACGTAGTTTCTTCGATATTTGACATAAGACAAGCAGCATTTCCAGATTCAAGAATAATTTTATGGAGTCTGTTTGCCGACCTTTTTACCTTCATGAGAAGCCTCCCTTTCTGATCATTCACCCACAGATAAGTACCACTAAGGACTACTTTATTTTCACTCTCAGATAGGTGCCCAAGGCTTATAATGTTTTTATATAAATTGGGGATATAATACACCTCACGCAACATCACATCTCCGCCAGTCTTGCAAATGAACATCACTGATCCCCTCCCTTTGATTTTGACTGTAGAGCCATCTCCAAATTTCACCTTCCCCGTTACCTTTTCATCTAGTTCTTTAAATTTTGCACGTTGTCCTATCATGTGATTGCTTGCGCCGTTATCTAAATACCAGACATTTGACTCCACCTTCTCTTCTTTATTTAATTTTGGCCGGACATCATTTTCATTTAGTAACAAGTTTTCCTCTCCTTCACACTCTGTCACCAATAAGACCGGTTCGTCGTCCTGGACTTGGGTCAGTGAACCTCTGAATTTTCTTCAAATTTCGGATGCTTCTCATGTATTGGCTTCTGGCATTCAACTGCGAAGTGACTATATCCATAACAATTGAAGCATTTCAATCTAATTTTGTCATGTACACCATGATAGCTACTGCCACAATGATCCTTTTGTTTTTTCTATTTTATCCATTCCTCTCTGAAAAGTAGGAGTTTCTCTTCACTATTCTCGTGTTTCACCCATTCTTCTTCTGTAAACAACATATGTCCGCTATTGTTTACCGGTTGCCCATGGAGTCTTTCTTCATGAGCCTTGAGAGAACGTACTATCTACTTGACAGTCATCTCTTCCATTTTTCCAAACTGCTCTATTGCTGACGTCATTTGCAAGAACTTTGATGAAGTCGCTCTCAGTATTTTCTTCACCACATAACTTTCTTCGATCGTCTCTGCAAGAGTGTGAATATTTGTTTCCAAGACATTTAGCTTCATACAGAACTCGTTAACATTATGAGTGTCACTCATACGCATGTTTTCAAACTCTGATTTCATGGTCTGAACTCTAGCGTTCTTAACCCGATTCGCTCCCAGACACATCATCTTGATGGACTCTCATGCACTTTTTGCTGATTGTTTATCAGCAACAGATAACAGAACATCTTTTGGTATCGATTGATAAATCGCAGCCAATGCTACATTATTCATCTTGTCTTCAAACTTTACCTTCTCATCTTCAAGTCCAACTGCCTCCCAGATTCCATGGGCTTGCATGAAAGCTCTCATCTTAATAGACAACGTCGTATAGTTCACCTTTGTCAACATCGGATAACTCAACGATATTCACCCATCCTTGCCTTTAGTTCCTTCCATCATTAACAACTTTGGTATATATTTTGGCATCCACGGATCGCTAGCTATGAAACCAAATGTTGGTTTCAGACTAGTACACAGACACAATACTAAGCTAAAGAACTGATATTTTGAATACAAGGAAGAACATAACGTACTTTTGTTATTGATGTTGATAGAAAAGAGCAGATTACAAAGTAAATATATATAGAAAAAAAGCAACATCTAATTCCCATAAAGCAGCAAGAAATCCTAACTGAACTTCACCTTTTCTGCTTATTGAATCTTGATCCTAAAAATCATGGAAATAACAGAAGGAATAAAAGGATTCATTCCACTAATGCAGACGCGGTCTAACAGCTCAGCCATGAATCAGACAAGTTTAGATTATATTCTCAACATTATGTTGGATAACAAGCTGGTGTTAGGAAGCTATTTATGTTATTTTATGTGTCTAGTTATGTCATTCCTAGGTTATATCAGGACTCTGTATGTTATTTATTTGAAATTTTGAAAATAATCAGAGTAAATATAATGATAATTACATCCCGATATTCATTTATTTCCTATTTATTCTTTCATGAAAACTAAACGATAACATTCAAACCGACTACATACCGGACCCAATACCTTGGTAAATTTATATTCGTAAAAGCTAGATATTTGTTATATATTAATTGTTGTCTCTATATACACCTCAAATCCTATTATTTTTATTATTCTTAGTAATGTTCTTATTGGGTCGAGGTCCTCACCGAGCACATAAACATACATACTAAATCGATCAGTGTAGATTCTGGTCGAGTAGAGAAAACAAAATACCATTTATAACATTAAAGGCCACAACCCAATATATGTTAATTCCAAGTTTGCCACCACATGTCAGTTGAAAAACCTAGCGATTTATTATACATTAGTTGTTGATTTGTATCTATAAAGATCCAAAATACATCTATTTTTATGGATGTGCGATATTATATGGAGATACCCAAATATTTTAGATAAAAATGTAGGTAAAAATTACCGCATTCATATTAAGCCTGTTTTTATTTATATTGCTCTAACCCACACCCTACACATGCAAAGATAGAAAAATAAATATAGGGAAGTCCTTTAAATACATCATACTAATGAGTTAATTAGCATATGAAATAAAGAATTTATTTGTGTAAGAAAATACATTATTTTAACGCTTTCTCCGTATAGGATAAAAAGTTAATTTAGAAAATGTCCTACAATCAGCAAGAGAACATTTTATATATAAACATGTTTATGCGTGAAAATGAGGTGAAATGTCATAAAATAAAGAGTGAAAAGGGATATTTAGAAAATTATATTAATAAATCGTTATTTATTAAAATATAAAGCGGATTTAATTAGTCAATAACAAAATCTGAAACTAACATAATAAGAAAATTATCATGATAATAAAACTATTTAGCATTTGTAATAATATATATATATATATATATATGTTAACACATATTTAAACCCACCATGAAAGTTTTCCACAGCCATGTATCAAAACGAATTTTCCAAAACTGCAATCACAAAACAATAGAAAACAAAATGTAAATCTGCAACCGCAAGATAACAAAAAGAACCTACATGTTATTGGATAAGAAACCTAAATAAAATAATTATCCAAGTACATTCAAACCTAAATTAGAGTTAATTTAAAATTCAATCAGTAAGGGAACAAAAATCATCCATGTCAACCAATAACCAACCAAAATAAATTTAAAAGTAAAACAAATCTGCAACAATAGAATACAATACCAATATCAAAACTGAATTCAAGTTGCTAAATTGTATCAAAATCTAAACTGAAATTCAATAACAAATCCCATATAACACCAAATCAAAAATATAATCTTAAACAAAAATTGAATCTAAACCATAATTAAATCTAACCAACAAACCTTATGTAAATGTGACCATATATGCTTTCAGTTCTAATATTAAACCAAAATCAAAACCAAATCCATATCTACTTTATAAGTACTGATTCCAAATAAGCAAAGTTTTCCAATCCCACACGATACAAAACTGAAATTTAAGCCATATCCAAATATAATCCAATGAGGAAAGTGATAAAACTTCAAACAAATCTTACAAATGGTGTCCGAAGATTAATCCCCCTATAGCGCCTTAGAAAAAATAAACGTAATAATGTAAATTAAAAAAATTGCATCTTAACAAGATAAGAGAATAATATTTTCACACAATAAACATATAAGTGTCATGTACTTAAGCAATTAAAGGTGTCATGTAATGGGTAAAGATTTTCCAACAATCAAACTCATGATGGCAAGCATTCTTCGTGCTTGTACAAGAATAACATGTTGGACCACAAATAATTTTTGGAAAGAAAGCATAATGCAAATATTATTTTTTTTACACATTATGTTTGAAAGTAATAACAAGACCAAGTAGATTTGCAAGAAGTTGTCATTCTATTTATTAAAGAACATGGTTGAAGCGCTCTAAAAAGTATGTAATTTTAAGTAGTTAATCCTAGATTATGTCATGATATGATTATGGATTTTTATTAAAGAACAGTAAATAAGAGTAAATACAAATATATTCATGTTTTTCTAAATTACGTAATATACTAAATTAAATATAAGAGTTTTACTTATAATCTGTTTACCTATGTCATATTCACGAAAATCAAGAATTCGTACAATTTGGATTTTCAAATATCCTTTAGTAAAAAATCCAAATAAATATTGAGGAAGGACTCTATAAGGTGGGGATATCTATGTGTAATATCATGTAATTTTCAACATTAGATTAATAATTAAATAATAGAATAAAAAGTATTAAAATTAGACAAGGACTAGGATTTTAAAATTGAATTAGACTAATGGGCCTAATGTTTTCGTATAATTATCGGATTGTATGATTTAGATCTCGGATCGGATCTCGGTTTCTTGAATTTCAGTTTGGTTCTTCGGATCCAGACTCATTTTTCCAGGTCTAGTTAAAAGTATTATTCAAATCATTGGTTGATGGTAAAATTAACAAATTAAATTAATTTATTTTTTCTAAAATTTTTAAAGTATCACAAAAATATATAGATCTTGACATTTGCACGGTTGGATTATTCAAAATATTTTTAAAAAAGTCGAAACATCAATATAGAATTAATCACTAAAATAGAAAACCACATAAATTTATATTTTTCTAAAAATTTTGTTGTATCACTAAAATTTATAATTAAATAAAATTGTAAGAAAAAACCAATTTATTTAAAAACTATAATCTTAAATATTTTAACAAATATATATGTCGTTTGTATTAAATATTACCACCAACCGTAGTTTCTTGTATTTAGCATCTAAATTCTATCGAAATTGGTCAAATTTAGCTACTAAATTCGACTAAAATTAGTCAAATTTAGATGCTAAATTTGACCAGAAATGGTACAGTTTACCCATATTCTATTTTTGACTAAATTCGGTTAAAATAGTAAAATTTGATCATTATTGGTCGAAGTTAGCACATATCAGGATTGTCATTTGTCACGACTATATTGGCCGAGAAGGAAGCACATGGATTGCCAACTTAAATTAATCTTGATAATTAATTTATAGCTTAATCATTTCATCCCAACCATTAAATCTTTCACCCTCATCTATTTTTGTTTAAATTCCTAATTCAATTTCATTCTCTAATAAAAAAATTACACTCATACTTAATCTTAATCTCTAACTACATACACACTTATACATATTTTGTATATTCCAAGCAGCATACATACATAGATACACACACATACATATATATATATATACACACACAGCTCTTGTATTATACCTCATCCAATTAAATTTCTCGAAACGAAGAATAAATTTAATCCATTTCCAGTGAATTCCTCTTATTCCCACAAATTCCGATGAGTTCACCGATTCACAACAATTCCGGCGAGTTCATTTCCATGACCTTAGACTAGAGTTTATCTCCCCTCCTGCAAATTCATTTGTGGAAAGTTAGAAGTGAAATAAGACTATTATTAATTTGTTCATATATATGAACCAATTTAAGTTTATTCTTTGTTTTTTTTTATATTTCTTTATCATTTGGCGGAGTTAATTTTTATAATGTTTCAATTTCCATATGTTAATAAAGGATAGAGATTGTTGTATTTTAAAATCTATATTACATATTTATTTAATTTTAAGATTATTAAATAACAATTATTATTGTGTTTGTTATTGTTTGATAAATATACATTAAAGAAAATCTAGTAACAAGTTCCAAAAATTTGTTCAGCAACAAAATGCATACTTCTACATTCTACTAATGTTTTTGAAAAAATCTAGAGTTTAATAAATTCTACCTCATTTGGTCGAATTTAGCAAACTTATTTTTGAGAAGATTTGATCAAATTTAGTATTTTTGGGTGGAATTTTTGAATTTTTGCCAAAAATTTGACATTTCGTTAAATGGTTCAGGATGAGTATTTGCAACGAATTTAGATCGAATTTAGTCGTTCGAATTTATTCGGTCAAATTTAGTACTGTCGAATTTAGCTTAATTTGATCGTACCTTTCATTTTCGACTAGTTTTTGTTCGAAAATAGTTAAATTTAGACCAAACAAATTCATTCGAAAATAGTTGGTCGAAAATAGTTATTTTAGACTGAATTCGGTCAAATTTAGTTAAATTTGACCAAACAAATTCATTTGAATCTAGCCGAATTTCTTGTAGTGTGTAGAGGGGAGGAAGAAATCACTACAGATTTGTGGGGAGGAAAAAACCATATGTACAGATTTTTTGGCCAGTAATAACGAGTATTAGTGACTTACGAGATTCACTACTGTGTATTCATTTGTAGCCTGATCATTATAAGATGACTTTTCTTTCTTCGCTGGCTCTTGTTGCTTCAAATGGAAATTAGCAACCAAACTATGATATGGAAGAAGGCGAGATTGTCTCCGATGATTGCAATGTCTATGTTGATACAAAGAATAAGATGGGCTGTTCTCTTCAATTACAAATTGGCAATAAAAAATTGGATCAACGGACTCACACATATACTTCTCATTGGATTGGAATTATAAGGATGATCTTCTATGATTGTCTCGGATTTATCAGGCACTTTGAGAATGTAAAATATCTAAATTTCATAGAGGCATCCTTGAAGTCACGTCCCATGTGAATACAACCATAAGCTCAAATTTATCTCATGCACTTCTTATTTTTATTGTTGTATTAATATTTATCGTTTGTATTAATATTTACTTTAATCAGACATTATTATTTTCTTGCATTGGGGTCTTCATGGAAATAGCTTCCCTACTCTTCGGAGTAGGGGCATGGTCTGCATACATCTGATCCTCCCTAGACACTGCTTAAAGAGGTATATACTGGGTGTGTTTGATTTGGTTTTGTTTAGTAAGAAATCAATTATATTTTTTCCTTAATAAACTAAAGACAAAACGACAATATAAACCAGACATTAACTACTCTTTTTAAATATCTAGAAATTTTGTTACAGATTGATCATGTATATTCAAACATTAATTTCATAAAAATTAAATTTTACTATTATTCCATGCCAAATAAATTAAACTTTAGAAAATAGATGAATGAAATGCAAAATTGATTCCCTAACTAATCTATTCATGGCCAAGTTCATCCAACCATTCATTCCTTTAATTCGCGATTCCTTTCCCACCACAACCTAATAGTTTGAAAAAAATATTGACAGGGTTACAATATTAAAAGATCAAAGCATTGATCATTTGGGTAGCTCTAAATTATAACAAGCTTATCAAGATTGTTTCTAATTCTCGTACTCTCACATACACCACATACATAAAAATATATTGGAAAATAAAAATTTCTTAGAGACGTTTAAATAGAATTTAAGAGATTAATAATAAGCCGCTAGCAAGATTATATTTAGAGGGGGACAGAGGGAGAGGGGAAGAGAGGTGGAGGATAGTAAATGAGGGAGGTAGAGAGAGATGTTTTCTCGTAAAATTCAATGGTTTTATAAGGTGATCTGTGTTAAATTTTTAGTCTTTTGTCTTGAAATTCAGTGATTTGCTCTTAAAGTTTAGGTGATTTGTATTGAATAATTTTGTGATTAAGACATAAATTTGGTGGTTTTAGGATAGTGGAAATCAACTAGTGAATCTTTAACTGTTATATGCGATGACAATTATTTTAAATAATATTGGCTTTGATGGAGCAAAGGTGATTGTGTTCGTATCATTAAGGATCTGATTGTGCAATAGCGGATTAGGCGACAGTGATGATGGTAATTATTGGTTGTAGGTTTTTGGTAACTGTGAAAAGTCACGTGTAGTAGAGAATGCAGTAATGGAAAAAGAGATATTTTGTGTGTATTTGATCGCCATTCTTTTGGTCTACTAAGCCTATTTTTATACACAAATTAAGTTCTAACTATAAGAAGGGTCTCTTTAAAGGATCCTATCTCTCTCTCTCCATATATATATATATATCTATGGAGGTTACTCTAATAAAAATCAAATTTAGAATAAAACTAGAAACCAGATAATATTTTTTTAAAATTACTTCGAAATATATCATACATGGTATGCAAATCGATTGTTAAAAAAAAATTATCGTTTGACCAAAAAACTCAAATTAAAAATGGAGGAGAAAAACTGAGATTGTATGTGGGAGGGTGCATATTAGTTGGGTGAGGTGCTTTTATGGGACCATTACATTAGATTGATCTAATGGTTTAGATTAATTTCTATTTTAGGTTTAGTTCTATTTGATCATTTTCCTATATATATATATATATATATATATATATATATATATATATATATATATATATATATATAAACACACACACTATTACATTAAAAACGAAGAAATGAAAGTTTGGTTGATAGTCGGTCTGGTCAACGTAATTATAATAATATTTAAAATAAAACACTCTCATAAATAGATTACTATTCACAATAGAATTATGATACGCCCAAAGATTTTTGTTTAAACTAAATAATATATAAAATTCAACCCGGATGGGCTAAAAAAATAATGATATTGATCTAATCTTAAATAAAAAATAAAAATAAACTACATATACTTAGTTGTATTTGTAGGCTCCAGATATTAAACACAATGATAATCGAATCCAAGTAGCGCACCATGGTGATCGAATATAAAATATTTTAAAATCATATCAAAACTTAATAACTAAATCCAAAACGATTTATAAAACAAATACAAATATTAAATGTAACACATGCACACATACCAACAAAACAACCTCTTTAAACTTAATACCAACCATTCTTAAATTAATCATTCATAGTGGCTTCACCCATCTCCTCATCTTCATCATATTCATATTGATCGCCACCTACACCAACCTCCACTTCCGAGATTCCATCATCTTTCTTCTAGTACTTTTCTTACACCATGGTTCGCTGTTTGGATTCTTGTACACACATATAAAATTAATTAACAAGAGAAAGCATATCAGCCAACGGATACACATAACGATGTGAACTAAAATAAAATATGGAGATTGTTAAAAAAAATAATATGATTAGATCAACCATCCATTGAGACTATATATATATACAAGACCAAAACAAAAATATGATTATATGACAATTATAAAAAGATAATAATCAAAATTTTAATTGTAAATCATCAAAAACAATTATCATATATTTGAAGCAATGCAATTTCTCTCATAACTGATGATCATCTTTGACATTAATCCTATAAAATTATATTAGTAATGTAAACAATTATTTTTTACAAATTTTATCTATATACTTGTAATAATACTCGATTATGTACTTCTGATATAACTTGATATAACTCACCACGAGCAAATTGGTCTGGGATAATGTGCTTTGACCATCATCGAGCAAACAACCGTTGGGAGTTGTCCCACATCATTTATGGGAGAGGCCTTTTAGCATCTAGTTAGACTTTTTGGGATAACTAGAATATAAGCACCTAGTTAACTCCATTAGTATTAGGCCCTTTGGGGATGTGGCCAAAAAAAACCCGTGCGGGCCTGGCTCAGAGCGGACAATATCAAACTAATGTGGAGTTAGGCCTGCTTAGCAAGCCGAACAAGTGATATCAGAGTTTCAGGTTATAACGGTGCAAAAACAATATCAGAGGGGCTCACACAATGGACCTAGGAGGAGGCAGATGGGCTACCCATTATTGGCTCAAGGAAAAGGTAGATCGACCTTTCAGTATGGGTCTAGGGGTAGCCGATCACACAATCAGGTGGTAGATTTAACAGGTGTCGAGCTTGATGTGTGAAGGGGAAATTGTTAGGAGTTGTCTTGCATCATTTGTTGGAGGGGCGGATTGTTAAAATATAAACAACCAGTCAACTTCATTAGTATGAGGCCTTTTAGGATGTGCCCAAAAACAAACCCGTGCGGGCTTAACCCAGAGTGGACAATATCATACCAATGTGGAGATAGGTCTGCTTAGCAAGCCAAACAACAGTTTTGTTTCAAACTATTCAAGTACATATATTTTTGTTTGAATTAATTTTTTATTTATTTTTCTGGCACACATAAAAATAACCGCATTATATTAGTTTCGACCATAGTTGACAATTATGTCAAAATAGACCAAGTCAAATATGAACATGAGTCAATCATAATGTGCACACTAAATGACACAGATTAAAAATAACTCGTACTAATACTTTTATTTTAATTAAGTTATTTCTTCTTTTTTTGCAAACTTAAAGCCGACCACAAGGTATGGTCGTTTTAAGTCATGTCATATTAAAAATAAAACTGATTGTTTTGTTCTAGTCGGTTTTATGGGTTTCACATAAAAAAATTGAGTGATCTGTCATGCATTATTGATTTTAACTTGTTTTCTTGCAGAGGATAGATAATATGAATATGGTCGAACCATAACTCTTTTACACTCATTAATAACAACAGTACTAGTTAGATGAAATATTTAATTTTAAAAAAAAATTCATTCTTTGAAAAAAAAAGAGTGGAACAGTTTCCAACTCAGTCTACCATTAAGTAGCTCATGTAATCATATTCATTAGCATAAATGTCGGGTAAATGTAGAATATTTTGTTAGATTCGTAACAATATTACAAATATAATACGACTTCACACACACGCATCCACCACATATATAGCGTATTCTACTTGGATTTCCCCAATGATTTCTCGTTCTTGTTTTAGATGGAGCACCACTTAATGGAGAAGAAGCCATGACACGGCCAGCTCCTTGTTATGGGAATGCAGAAGATGTTCATTAATCCGGCAGTTCTTAAGCTCTACTAATCTCTGGGGTATAACAAAATTATTGCACATAAAGGTGCAATCATTTCTCTAATCTTTTTTGATAATAAGAAAGGATGACCTGCTACACTCTTCCTACTCTATTTATATATACCCCTAGTCAGGGATATGAGTATGGAAGGACTCGGCCTCATGGTATATAATGAATTTCACAGCCCAATTATACATTAAACCCATTATCCATCAATTTTCATTATATCCCTATCATTATATAATATTTTCATTATATCCCCTATCATTAAATTTTTTATATTTATAATAGAAATAAAATGGATAAATTTAAAGTTTTACTGTAAAATTAAAGACTGATACTAGATATGTTAAAATTATTTTTATTTGTACTACTATACTATTATATAAAAATTATTATTATATACTAATTGAATTTTAACTAGATATTATTTGTCTACCGGGATTCGTAATAATTATTAATTTTATTTAAATAAAACAAAAACAAAAATTAGATGTCTAAAAACAATTGAAAAAATCCTAATACAATAATAAATAAATAAAATTATTATATTATTCTACTACTCAAACATACAATGTTCTAATGATAGAAAATGATTAGAGGTTCAACCAATAATAAATATAAAATATTTTACTTTGTTCTAATATTATTGCAAACAATTAGAAATACCAAAATATAATACAATAGGTACAACGTAGTTATAATATGATTAGATATAATACTATATATAACTACAAATAATATACATCACCAAAAAATTAATTAAATTCAACATCCGTATATTTCTCAATATCAACATATTTGCTGTAATAATATTGCAACTAAACATAAAAAACAAAAACAATATTACAACATGAGTAACAATTAATATATTTCACATGATGGTAAGATCACATAAAATTATAAAAACTTATATTTTTAATAATTTCTCTGTATATTTTCATCATACTTTTTGAACTAAATTATCAAAAAAAATATTATTTTGATTCTTTACTCTTTGACATTTACTCATTACAAAATAAGTAACCACTTTTTTGTTAACACCAAAATACTAGATATTCAATATCAATAAATAATTTAGTTAAATTCATTTCATCGATTTCGAACATTTGCACTTATAAAATTTTATCAATATATTTTATTAATCAGATAAACACTCTTATGGTCGAACACCATAGTATGAGAGTGTCAAATTTTAGTTTTAACTATGTAATTTAATTTAATCGATTCATTTGGTTTAAACATTTACAAATATCTAATTATACAAGATTTATCTATTTTATTTCAGTGTTTTGGTTTCATTCAATTCCCTATAATTATAATAGTATACATTTTCATGCCATTTTTAAATGTTAATACTCTACAATTAGTTTATTTTCGAGTTTGTGTAACTACTTAATTGACAACTTAGAAATAATCTAGCCAATTGAATGTTCTTTCAAAATCAACTCTTTTAGTTTACTTCATTTTAGATGTGGTACATATTTTTGGTACTTGATAATGTTGATTTATATTTTCTTAAAGTATCCTCTAATAGCCTTACTCAGTGTTTGACTAGTTTGAATATAAAATGTAAGTTATGTTTATTGGGCCAACAAGAGATAATAGCTTTAAGTTAATTTGTGGTTGATGTGTGATAATGAAATTATCTACAATTTTATTATATATTTTTATCATAATTTAGAAGTAATTTTGGTTTGAATATTATTTAATATTGATGTAGGGCAACTATTCTATACTATACTATATAATAACTGGAATGACCTATAATTTGTAGTTTGTTAACCCTCATTTTCGTTATCCTGTACATCACGACCCCATATCTTCTTCACCAAATAATCACAAATATTTATATTATAATTTATAAACATACCATGCTTAGACCATATAAGTCCACTTGTATAGACCATGCTTAGAGTTAGAGGGGATTGATTCTTATTTTCCTTTTGTTACTTTCTATTTGTAATCTGTTTAGTTCACATTGTTCATAGATAGTCCACTCTAGGGCGTGTCCTAGAGAGCCGGGTCAATCCTCTATGTTCTTTTTTTCTTTCTTTTTATATAAATGCAATTTAGCAAAAAAAAAGGATACAGATAAGTTCTCGCGTTCAAATCTTACGAACAACAAACAATTACATTATTATTTATGACTCATCAGTCATATACTACTTATTAATTTGAAATTATACACAATAAAATGATAATTATATAATCATTATTTAGTATTTAAATATTTATATTAAATATTAATAAAAATTAAAATTAAAATATATAAATATTAAGCTAGTATTAATAAAAGCAGCTATAGTTAACAAGTAGTTGAGCAGTAGACAAGTTTATCAATGTAACGTATCCATTACATGTGGATACATGTCATCTTATATCATTACTCATAATTGTGTTGAAAAAACCAAAGAAAAAAACAGAAAAACAAAACAGGAGTTTAGTTTCTGAATTACATTTCAGAAGGTTAGCAGAAACTTTGGAGTATCAATATTGACATCAAACCCTGTTGTGAGAGCAAATGAGAAAGAAAAGTAAAGTGTTCACCAGCCGCAGAGGCAATAGGAGGCAATGAAGACTTCCTCAGTCAGATATTACCACATCTCCCTGTTAAATCGCTTAGCCGATTCAAAATTGTGTCCAAACAATGGCGTGCACTCATTTGCGATCGCCAGTTCAGCCTTAGTCACGCTTGTAAGAACCCTAGCTCTAGCATCCCCTACGGGATCTTCTTCTACAACCCTCTTCCTAGAGATCTGTACTTCAGCAACCACTTCAGAAACCATTTTTTTTTGCTATACAGGTAAGCCAAATAATTCAGTTTCTTGCTCCAACATTTCCCCTCGTCCAGATTATTCAATTTACTCAGTTTCTCTCTCTATACCTCAATGTGAGGCTAAAATGCCTTCTTGTTCCGATCCTTATGATGCTTGGATCCAACCGACCATAGAGTTACTTACTGGTGAAAATACAATGAAGATGGTACAATCATGTAATGGATTGACCTTATTTCAATTCAACACTTCTGATGTACAGATAAAGTTGTACTGTATTCATAATTTGGCTACTAATCAAATGAAAATGATACCTTTACCCAAGTTGTATGAAGATGATCCGATTGTCACGTGCAATTTGGCTTTCGACCTTTTGGCATCACCCTACTACAAAATTGTTTGTGTCAAAAATGGAGGTAAATTGTTCGGATCTCGGATTATAATATATAGTTCCGAAACTGGTCATTGGAAAGATGCCAATATTCTTACGAATAGAATGTCTGTTCAATTTGCCAAAGGAATATATTGTCAGGGTGCAATTTATTCTGTTGGGAATGATTTTTTAAGTTGCTACTGCTTTCGATTTGATGTTGAAGCTGAGAAACTGAGAAGAGTCTCTATGCCGGAAGGATGTCTAAGAGGTGTGGTCTACTTCAGGTACTTTGGAGAATTCAACGGGCGCTTGCATCTTGTTTGCTCTCGCTACTTGACGGAAGAAGTGTTTTGTATCTACGAATTGGACAAAGATACTGAGAGCTGGTTTGTCAAGTATCGGGTACATATGGACTTCTTGACATCTCTGTTCCCAGAGATTGTTGTGAAAGGGGTGTATAACGATTTTCAGTACGCATTTTCGATATTGTGTGTTGTGAGCCGAGAAAATGATGAAGATTCATTCCTTGTCATGACTATTCCAGGAAATGTTATTTCCTACGATTTCAAGAGGACTGGGATTGAGGTGCTATCTGAGCTTCCATCATTGGAAAAAATGAAATTTCAGGGTTCGAATGCATATCCATTTGTTCCAACCCTATACCCTCTGTGATGGAACACTAGTCAATAAAAGGTATGTGATTTAGTTCTGAATGTATATTTATTAATATTCACATATTATCAACTTATTTGTATACTTAAATTGTGTTCTGTGACGAAGTTTTGATGTTTAAGTTGTAGCATTTGGAATAACCTTGTCTGTAATGTGGTACTTATGTCATGTATTGTTTTCCTTGATAATCAATTTCAAAGTGTTCTCTGGATACCCTCTAGCCTCAGACAGCTGGGAGTGTAATATATATGTTTTGCTCTTTCCCAGGGAGTAGGAGCATAGGGGGACATTGTCCTTGGGATTGTTTTGGAGAAGAGAAGTACTCAAAATGGATGGAAATGATATGTATTGTGCTGTCTGTTTTATTAGGTCTATCTTCTACACATTTTGTTGTATGAAATTGCTTTTGACTTTTTAGTCCGGCCCCGGGCCGCAGCCGTGTTTTGACCCTCCATTTTACATCCAATTTCTTATTTAGCTTATAAATATGAATCAAGAAATTTAAAATATGAGATTATTTTATACAGTTATGTAAAAATCTTTTTGTTGTTTTTCAAAATTGGCCTCAAATTAATATATATAGTTTCAAATTATTTAAGTGCCGCAGAATATTACTCGTTTGTTAAATATGAGAATCCAATAACTTATTATGATGGACTAAGAGTACTTAAGTACTCATGATGCAAGAGTACTTAATTAAGAACTCATGATTTAATTGATGGATACAATTATTTAGCAATTTTTAGCACCTTCTATACTATACTATTATAAGCGAAACATGGTTTCGTTTGGTCGGTTGGTTACCACCTTCCTAAAATGGTTGTTAACACTTTCCAAAACAAAGTTAAAGTAAATATATTTTATTTAAAAAAATTAAATCATGTATTTGATATAATTACAAACTCTTTGAATGACAATCCTACTTGATTTCTAATCGCACTCAACTTATTTTTTACTTTTTTCGTAGGGAACCAACTTCCAAAAATAATTTTAATAATTCAAATTTAAAAATAACAATTTAATAACAAATCAAGAACAAATTAATTTTTTTTTATCACATCAATCGGATACACCAAATCAACCGCATACACTGCTCCGATAAGCGTCCACGGTCGGAGGACTTTTTATTACTTTAACTATTTAGAATTTGAATCTGTCAATAACACGATATATAAATTATTAACTTTGTCATGAATTTCAATAAAACATATTTATTATCTGATATAATTTAATTTTATATAATAAAAAATAGTTAAATAATAAAAAAATATAATCAGTCCGTGCATCGCACGGGTTATAGGCTAGTAACTCCTAAAGAGTGAATGTAATAATTTGCTCGTCAGTAAGAATTATTTTAGATCATAAACCTTATACCATAAAACTTGAAAAACGTGAAGACTTCTAATAGGTTTTCTACTAAAGAGTGAATGTTTCTATGTGAAAATGAGTTAAGATAAAAGGATATGTTTTCAGTTTTGACACAACAAACATATAAATGTCATGTAACTACCCCAAGAACCAACTATCAAATACACGGTGCCATGCAATTCTTCATACTTGTACAATAATTTTATCCAGTTGGACCACAGATAACTTAGAGAATGCAAATATTATGTTTTTTACTCTTTATGTGTTGGTTTCAGACTAGTACACAAACACAATACTCAAGAATTGATATTTTGAATACAAGGAAGAACAGTACGTACTTTTGTTATTGATGTTGATAGAAAAGAACAGATTACAAAGTAAATATATATAGAAAAGAAGCAATATCTAATTCCTATAAAGCAACAAGAAATTCTAACTGAACTCCACATTTTCTACTTATTATTTCTTGATCCTAAAATCATGGAACTAACAGAAGGAATAAAAGGATTCATTCCACTAATGTAGACGTGGTTTAACAGCTCAGCAATGACTCAGACAAATTTAGATTATATTCTCAACACTCCCCCGTAATCTAAAGTCTCTCCTGTAACTTCTTAATCCCCAACAGTGAACGCATTCGTTCGAATTTAATTGTAGACATAGCCTTGGTCAGAATATCTGCACACTGCTCCTCAGTTCGCACATGTTTAAATATAATTTCACCTCGCTCAACACACTCACGAATGAAGTGGTAGAAAATATTGATGTGCTTACTATGTCCATGAAATACCAGATTATTCGCCAAGTCGATGGCAGACCTGTTATCAATATAGATGATAAAAGGACAATGTTTCATATTAGTTACCTGTGTGAACAAATTTCTTATCCAAACTTCCTGACAAGCTGCTGTTGTGGCCGCCATGTACTCTGCCTCGCATGAAGACAGAGCTACACACATATGTTTCTGTGAGACCCATGTGAGTAGACCTTCATTAAATAGAATGCTACACCCCAGTGCTTCTTCTATCTTCTATGCTTCCACCAAGGTGACTATCCGAATATCCTGACAAGATGTAGGTCTCAGTTCCCTTCCGGTAAATCAAATCGTAATCAAGTGTACCCGTCATATAATACAGGATTCTTTTGACTACGTTTAGATGTGTAATAGTGGGACGCTCCATGAATCTACTGAGGATTCCTACTGAATATGCAATATCTGTTCTGGTATGGACCAAATATCTTAGCCCACCAACCAAGCTTTTGAACATAGTAGGATCAACTAGTTTGCCTTTTTCATCCTTATCCAATTACGTCTTCATGTCCATGGGAAACTTCGAAGAATTACAATCTGCTAAATCAGCCTTTTCTAGTAACCTTTTCGCGTATGTGGACTGCTTCAACTTTATGCAGCTCCCTTCTTGTTTAACTTCAATGCCCATATAGTAAGATAATTTGCCAAGATCGCTCATTGCAAATTGTTTTCTCATTTGTTGCTTAAATTTAACCATGGTCGCAACCCTGGTGCCTGTGATTAATAGATCATCAACATAAACGCCTATTATCAAGGCTTCACTTCCTTTCTGCTTCATATACACAGCATGTTCGTACGGGCACTTGGTGAATCCGAGCTCCTCCAAAAACTTGCTTAATTTTGATTACCTAGCACGTGGTGCTTGTCGTAGTCCATACAATGCCTTTACCAATCTATAAACCATGCGCTCCTTATTTTCTTTTATAAATCCTTCCATTTGAGACACATAAACCATTTCCTCCAATTATCCATTGAGAAACGCCGATTTCACATCTAGATGATGCACTTCCCAAGAAATTTTTATTGCAAGTGCTAACAACAATCCTCCCGTTTCCAAGCGAGTCACAGGGGCGAATACTTCTTCAAAGTCAATCACCTGTTTTTGTGCATATCCTTTCGCGACCAGCCTCGCCTTGTGCTTGATCACATTCCAATTGGATTCCCTTTTTAATATATAAACCCACTTTAATTCGATTGGTTTATGCCCAGGTGGTAACTCCTCAAGTTTCCATGTATCATTTTTTTTATTGCTTCAATCTCACTTCTCATGGCTTGTTCTCAGGCCTTTTCTTTCATGGCATGTTCAAAATTACAAGGTTCATCTGTCCTGTACAGCAGAAGTTCCTCTTATAATTCTATTTCTTCAGTTTCATCATATATTTCCCCAAGAAATCTGTATTTTCTGGGTTGATCGCTGCTGCTTCTTGAGTTCTCGCTTGGGCTTTGATACCCAGCATCTGGCAATACTGTACCGGACCCTGAGGTGTTATTTGCACCCTCACTTTCTTCATTATCCCTTCCAGTTGCACCATTACTGTAACTGTTAGAGCCATCCTCTATATTTTTTTCGGTTAGCCTGATACTAACCATCACAGGTGAACTTCGAACAACATGTATATCTTGTTGCTGCTGATCCCATTTCTATGCTCTGGTTTCCTCGAAAACAACATCCCTACTCATAAAGAATTTTCTCAGTTTCTGGGTCATAGAGTCTACAGACTTTACTTCCAGGTTCTTTTTTGCAAGGTATATAACCATTTTGCTTCGATCGTCCAGCTTATTGGTGTGCACAATTGGAACTTTCATGTGTGCCTCACACCCGAAGACTTGCACATGACTGACATCCGGCATGCATCCATTCCACACTTCATAGGGTGTCATGTCTGACAAAGCTCGAGTTGGCAAACGATTGAGTATGTAAACTGAGTGCCGAACTGCCTCCCCCCAAAGTGTTGGTGGTAATTTCATTTCTTTTAGAAAACTTCTAGCCATGGCAACGACTGTTCTATTTCTACTGTTCTATTTCTACGTTCCACAACCCCATTCTGTTGAGGGGAGTATGGAGCCATAAGTTGCCTTACAATCCTATTCTCTTCACAATAAGAATTAAATTGATTCGGGCAAAACTCTCCACCTCGATCAGTCCTCAATACCTTGATTTTTTCTTCAGAATTGCTTTTAACAAACATCTTAAATTACTTGAAAGTATCAAAAACATCATCTTTATTTTTCATCATATATACCCACATTAATCTACAGTAATCATCAACCAGAAGTAGGAACTAGTTCCAGAATTCTTGTTGCTTGAAACTCAGCTATCGTGGGGAATGGATTTCGCGTCTGTTTGGTCATTAGACAAGCTGTGCATATAGTCTTGGGTTGAACTAGCTTTGGCAAGCCCCGTGCCATTCCTTTATCAGACAGATGCATCATAGCCTTGAAATTAACGTGAACAAGAAGAGAGTGCCAAAGCCACGTACTTTCTTCGATATTTGACATAAGACAAGCAGCATTTCTAAATTCAAGAATAATTTATGGAGTCTGCTTGCCGACCTTTTTACCTTCATGAGAATCCTCCCTTTCGGATCATTCACCCACAGATAAGTACCACTAAGGACTACTTTATTTCCACTCTCAGATAGGTGCCCAAGGCTTATAATGTTTTTATATAAATTGGGGACATAATACACCTCACGCAACATCACTTCTCCGCCAGTCTTGCAAATGAACATCACTGATCCCTTCCCTTTGATTTTGACTGTAGAGCCATCTCCAAATTTCACCTTCCCCGTTACCTTTTCATCTAGTTCTTTAAATTTTGCACGTTGTCCTGTCATGTGATAGCTTGCGCCGTTATCTAAATACCAGACATTTTACTCCACCTTCTCTTCTTTAGTTTTCCTCTCCTTCACACTCTGTCACCAATAAGACCGGTTCGTCGTCCTGGACTTGGGTCAGTGAACCTCTGAATTTCCTTCAAATTTCGGATGCTTCTCATGTATTGGCTTCCCGCATTCAACTGCGAAGTGACTATATCCATAACATTTGAAGCATTTCAATCTGCTTTTGTCATGTACACCATGATAGCTACTGCCACAATGATCCTTTTATTTTTTCTATTTTATCCATTCCTCTCTGAAAAGTAGGAGTTTCTCTTCACTATTCTCGTGTTTCACCCATTCTTCTTCTGTAAACAACATATGTTCGCTATTGTTTACCGGTTGCCCATGGAGTCTTTCTTCATGAGCCTTGAGAGAACGTACTATCTCCATGACAGTCATCTCGTCCATTTTTCCAAACTGCTCTATTGCTGACGTGATTTGCAAGAACTTTGATGAAGTCGCTTTCAGTATTTTCTTCACCACATAACTTTCTTCGATGGTCTCTGCAAGAGTGTGAATATTTGTTTTCAACACATTTAGCTTCATACAGAACTCGTCAACATTATGAGTGTCACTCATACGCATGTTTTCAAACTCTGATTTCATGGTCTGAACTTGAGCGTATTTAACCCGATTCGCTCCCAGACACATCATCTTGATGGACTCTCATGCACTTTTTGCTGATTGTTTATCAGCAACAGATAGCTGAACATCTTTTGGTATCGATTGATAAATCGCAGCCAATGCTACATTATTCATCTTGTCTTCAAAATTTACCTTCTCATCTTCAAGTCCAGCTGCCTCCCAGATTCCATGGGCTTGCATGAAAGCTCTCATCTTAATAGACAACGTTGTATAGTTCACCTTTGTCAACATCGGATAACTCAACGATATTGACCCATCCTTGCCTTTAGTCCCTTCCATCATTAACAACTTTGGTATATATTTTGGCACCCACGGATCGCTAGCTATGATACAAATGTTGGTTTCAGACTACTACACAGACACAATACTAAGCTAAAGAACTGATATTTTGAATACAAGGAAGAACAGAACGTACTTTTGTTATTGATGTTGATAGAAAAGAGCAGATTACAAAGTAAATATATACAGAAAAGAAGCAACATCTAATTCCCATAAAGCAGCAAGAAATCCTAACTGAACTCCACCTTTTCTGCTTATTGAATCTTGATCCTAAAATCATGGAAATAACAGAAGGAATAAAAGGATTCATTCCACTAATGCAGACGCGGTCTAACAGCTCAGCCATGAATCAGACAAGTTTAGATTATATTCTCAACATTATGTTGGATGACAAGCTGGTGTTAGGAAGCTATTTATGTTATTTTATGTATCTAGTTATGTCATTCCTAGGTTATATCAGGACTCTGTATGTTATTTATTTGAAAATTTGAAAATAATCAGAGTAAATATAATGATAATTACATCCCGATATTCATTTATTTCCTATTTATTCTTTCATGAAAACTAAACTATAACATTCAAACCGACTACATACCGGACCCAATACCTTGGTAAATTTATATTCATAAAAGCTAGATATTTGTTATATATTAATTGTTGTCTGTATAAACACCTCAAATCCTATTATTTTTATTATTCTTAGTAATGTTCTTATTGGGTCGAGGTCCTCACCGAGCACATAAACATACATACTAAACCGATCAGTGTAGATTCTGGTGGAGTAGAGAAAACAAAATACCATTTATAACATTAAAGGCCACAACCCAATATATGTTAATTCCAAGTTAAACCACCACATGTCTGTTGAAAAACCTAGGATTTATTATACATTAGTTGTTGATTTGTATCTATAAAGATCCAAAATACTTCTATTTTTATGGATGTGCGATATTATATGGAGATACCAAAATATTTTAGATAAAAATGTAGGTAAAAATTACCGCATTCATATTAAGCCTGTTTTTATTTATACTGCTCTAACCCACACCCTACACATGCAAAGATAGAAAAAGAAATATAGGGAAGTCCTTTAAATACATCATACTAATGAGTTAATTATCATATAAAATAAAGAATTTATTTGTGTAAGAAAATACATTATTTTAACGCTTTCTCCGTATAGGATAAAAAGTTAATTTAGAAAATGTCCTACAATCAGCAAGACAACATTTTATATATAAACATGTTTATGCGTGAAAATGAGCTGAAATGTCATAAAATAAATAGTAAAAAGGGATATTTAGAAAATTATATTAATAAATCGTTATTTATTAAAATATAAAGCGGATTTAATTAGTCAATAACAAAATCTCAAACTACCATAATAAGAAAATTATCATGATAATAAAACTATTTAGCATTTGTAAATATATATATATATATATATATATATATATATATATGTTAACACATATTTAAACCCACGATGAAAGTTTTCCACAACCATGTATCAAAACGAATTTGCCAAAACTGCAATCACAAAACAATAGAAAACAAAATATAAATCTGCAACCGCAAGATAACAAAAAGAACCTACATGTTATTGGATAAGAAACGTAAATAAAATAATTATCCAAGTACATTCAAACCTCAATTAGAGTTAATTTAAAATTCAATCAGTTAGGGAACAAAAATCATCCATGTCAACCAATAACCAACCAAAATAAATTTAAAAGTAAAACAAATCTGCAACAATAGAATACAATACCAATATCAAAACTGAATTCAAATTGCTAAATTGTATCAAAATCTAAACTGAAATTCAATAACAAATCCCATATAACACCAAATCAAAAATATAATCTTAAACAAAAATTGAATCTAAACCATAATTAAATCTAACCAACAAACCTTATGTAAATGTGACCATATATGCTTTGAGTTCTAATATCAAACCAAAATCAAAACCAAATCCATATCTACATTATAAGTACTGATTCCAAATAAGCAAAGTTTTCCAATCCCACACGATACAAAACTGAAATTTAAGCCATATCCAAATATAATCCAATGAGGAAAGTGATAAAACTTCAAAAAAATCTTACAAATGGTGTCCCAAGATTAATCCCACTATAGCGCCTAAGAAAAAATAAACGTAATAATGTAAATTAAAAAAATTGCATCTTAACAAGATAAAAGAATAATATTTTCACACAATAAACATATAAGTGTCATGTACTTACGTAATTAAAGGTGTCATGTAATGGGTAAAGATTTTCCAACAATCAAACTCATGATGGCAAGCATTCTTCGTGCTTGTACAAGAATAACATGTTGGACCACAAATAATTTTTGGAAAGAAAGCATAGTGCAAATATTATATTTTTTACACATTATGTTTAAAGGTAATAACAAGACCAAGTAGATTTTCAAGAAGTTGTCATTCTATTTATTAAAGAACATGGTTGAAGCTCTCTAAAAAGTATGTAATTTTAAGTAGTTAATCCTAGATTATGTCAAGATATGATTATGGATTTTTATTAAAGAACGGTAAATAAGAGTAAATACAAATATATTCATGTTTTTTTAAATTACCCAATATACTAAATTAAATATTAGAGTTTTACTTATAATCTGTTTACCTATGTCATATTCACGAAAATCAGGAATTCGTACAATTTGGATTTTCAAATATCCTTTAGTCAAAAATCCAAATAAATATTGAGGAAGGACTCTATAAGGTGGGGATATCTATGTGTAATATCATGTAATTTTCAACATTAGATTAATAATTAAATAATAGAATAAAAAGTATTAAAATTAGACAAGGACTAGGATTTTAAAACTGAATTAGACTAATGGGCCTAAAATTTGAATCAGACCTGAATACGGATAACTTGTAAGTTAGGAAATAGGGTTTTGTATCGTTATAAATACATCATATTCGTTTTACTCGTTTCTAATATCATAATTCATATGGCTCTTTTATAGAAAACTCAGCAATCTTGTAAAATTCTAGAAAGTTCATCGTAAGTTAGAATTCGTGGGTTTTGGACTTTTGGGAAAGGTGTTTTCGTTCTCTACAACTTTCGTAATTCATTTTTTTCCAAGAAAACATTGTTTAGATGGTCAAAAGAGAAAATTTTAGATCTTGACATGGTTTGAGGTAAGTTTTTGATTGATCTTACTCGTATTTTCAAATTGTGTGATATGTGTGTACATTTAATTATCTAAACTTGGGCTAAGTGATGATATATTTAAAATTATTATGTGTAATAGTATATGTATTTTTGTATATGTGTGGTGTTGAGATAATAATTTTGGATCTCTGATTTATGCCATGATTTGGGAAAATATCGAATAAGAACTAGGACCGTAGTCACCGAATTGTAGTGGCACTTTTTTGAAAATTTAGGACTGTTATCACCGGGTTGTAATGGTCGTGGCATGGATTATGGGTTTTTAATATTGTCTTTTATGTGTTATGTGCATCGTATATTTATATGTTATTTCGACCAACTAGTTGGATCGATTGGTTTCTTGCTTGGATGTTTAGCTCATTACTTACAATTTTCAGGTTTCGTCTAAGATTTGAATTGGATAGCATTGGATTCGAGGACTTAAAATTGCAGTAGACTGATTTTGGACTTCCGTTAGCTGCGCTTTTGTAATACCTAACTTTGGGATTGAATTTTGGATTAATAAAGTGTATTTTACATTAGTTTTGATTTAGTATTTAATAGTTCGGAAGTGCGGTTCATTACACAATTTGATGATCTATAATAATTTTAATGATCATGTGCTATGAAATATTGAACATCCATGATGTTTTTTATATATTGCACTTATCAATTGAATTTGTTGGTGAATACAACTTCAGTTTTTATTGAAACATAGAATTCTAATTATTTTTTAATCTTTTTATGTACTTTCGGTTTGATAAAGGTAATTATAAGGTTGTATATTATTCATACCACTACAAGAAACTTATGGTATTTTTTACTAACTAAAAACAATTGCGACTAAAATCTACAATATATGGTCGAATTTAAGGGCACATGCCATTTACGCTCGAATTCAAGAGCAGTCATTCAATTGTTCGAATTTAGTAGTTAAATTCAACCGATTTTTTATTCAGTCAAATTTAGCAGCCAAATTTGAACGATTTTTTGTTCTTACAAATTTAGTACTCTTCAAAAAAATATGGGGGAAACTTCCCCATAATAACTTGAAATTTGCAAAATAAATTCGACCATTTTTGTTTAGATTTAGTAAATGGTAAGGGTGGGAAATTTCCCGCCTTTTTTCAAATGAATGGAAATAATAAATTTCCCGTCAAAGTAAAAACACCAAAAGTTTTGTTTATTAAATTCGACCAAAATGTTAAAATTTAGCTAATGCGACCGAAACCTGTTGAAAAATTCTATTTTTTAAAAAAAAAAACTGTTTTTATTTTTTAAATGGTTAGTACATATAATGCAAAGAAAAAATTAAATTGAAGGACACTTTCATTATATAAAAATTTAATTTAGAAAAAAAATAGTAGATATGATATAAGTATGTTGAATTTTTATTTGTGTTATATACGGTGAATTTAAAAAAAATATTTTAAATAGTTAGAACAAATACAAAAAAATAAAAAGTATCACGAAAACACATGCTTAAATAAAAATTTACAGAACGTGATGTCAATGTTATAAAAAAAATATTGAAAGACACTTTCATTATATAAAAAAAAAGAAAAAAAATATAGATAAGATATAAGTACGTTGAATTTTTATTTGTGTTATATATGATAATAATTAAAAAATCTTAATTAGTTAGAATAAATACAAAAAAATATATATATAACATGTAGAAGACATATGATTAAATAAAAATCAATGTGATAATAAAATCTTCTAATTAAATAATTGTGAAGCTTTTTATAATTACATGTGAAATTTAGGGTTTAAAAAAAATATTTGAGTAAATCAACCATAGGAATGAGAAGATTGTTAAAAATCAAGAGTGTACATAACAAATAACCTACTTTATTATTTAACACTAATAAGAAATACCGGTCAAACTACTGGTTGATTGTTAAAATAGGAAACCAAAAATATTTATTTTTTTCTAATATTTTGTCCTACCACTAAAAATATAGATCTTAAAATCCGTACGTTTGGATTATTCATAAATATTTAAAAAATATATGTAAATATGAGTATGAAACTAAACATTAGTCAATAGTACTAATTATTGGTTGATTGTTAAAATAATAAGAAAAATAACTTTATTTGTTTTGAAAATTTTGTCAGGTCACCAAAATATATAGATCTTCACATCCGTATGATTGGATCATTGGTAGATATTTTAAAAAAGTTAAAATATCAATATGACATTAAACCCTAGCTACAAGTACTATTAACCATGGGTTGTTGGTTGAAATAACAAACAAAATTAAATCATTTTTTTTTCATTTTTTGTCCAATCTCCAAAATATGTAGATCTTGACATCCGTACATTTGGATCATTAATAAATATTTTTAAAAAATCGAAATACAAATATAGGGTTAAACACTAGTAAGAAATACTGGTCAAACTACCAGTTGACTTTTAACAAATCAAAAAAAAATATTTTTTTCTAAAAATTCTTTTATATCATTAAAATATATATATATTGACATCCGTCTGATTGTATCATTTATAATTTTTTTGAAAAAAATCAAAACACCAATATGAGATTAAACACTAGTTAGAAGTAGACCTCGCAATTCGGATACCGGTTCGATTTCAGATCGGATAAATTTCGGATCAGATTTACTTTCGGATTATGATCCATTTGAAGTCCATCCGGATCGGATGTGATTCGGTTCGGGTATAATTCAGGTTAAAATTGGACCACTTATCAATTGAATTTGTTGAGAATTCTAATTATTTTTTATATCTTTTTATATACTTTCGGTTTGGTAAAGGTAATTATAAGGTTGTATATATTATTCATACCACTACAAGAAACTCATGGTATTTTTTACTAACTTAAAATGATTGCGACTAAAATCTACAATATATGGTCGAATTTAAGGGGCACGGGTAAATTCAACGATTTACGTTCGAATTCAAGAGTAGTCATTCAATTGTTCGAGTTTAGTAGTTAAATTCAACCGATTTTTTATTCGGTCAAATTTAGCAGCCAAATTTGACCGATTTTTTGTTCGCTCAAATTTAGTACTCTTCAAAAGAATATGGGGAAACTTCCCGATAATAACTTGAAATTTGAAAATAAATTCGACCATTTTTGTTTAGATTTAGTAAATGGTAAGGGTGGAAAATATCCCGCCTTTTTTCAAAATGAATGGAAATAATAAATTTCCCGTCAAAGTAAAAACACCAAAAGTTTTGTTTACTAAATTCGATCAAAATATTAAAATTTAGCTAATGCGACCGAAACATTTTTAAAATTTCTAATTTTTTTTTAAATTGTTTTTATATTTTAAATGGTTAGTACTATAATGCAAAGAAAAAATTAAATTGACGGACACTTTCATTATATAAAAATTTTATTTAGAAAAAATAGTAGATATAATATAAGTATGTTGAATTTTTATTTGTGTTATATATGGTGAATTTAAAAAAAATTAAATAGTTAGAACAAATACAAAAAAAAAATAGAAAGTATCAAGAAAACACCTGCTTAAATAAAAATTTACAGAATGTGATATCAATGTTATAAAAAAATATATTGAAAGACACTTTTATTATATAAAAGAAATTAGAAAAAAATATAGATTTGATATAAGTACGTTGAATTTTTATTTGTGTTATACACGATAAAAATTAAAAAATCTTAATTAGTTAGAAAAATACAAAAAATAAATATAGCATGTAGAAGACATATGCTTAAATAAAAATCAATGTGATAATAAAATCTTCTAATTAAATAATTGTGAAGCTTTTTATAATTACACATGAAATTTAGGGTTTAAAAAAAATAGTGAGAAGATTGTTAAAAATGAAGAGTGTACATAAAAAATAACCTATTTTATTATTTAACAGTAATAAGTAATATCGGTCAAACTACTGGTTCACTGTTAAAATTGCAAACCAAAAACATTTATTTATTTCTAATATTTTGTCCCACCACGAAATATATAGATCTTAAAATCTGTATGTTTGGATTATTCATAAATATTTGAAAAATATATATAAACATCAGTATGAAACTAAACATTAGTCAATAGTACTAATTATTGGTTGATTGTTAAAATAATAAGAAAAATAACTTTATTTGTTTTGAAAATATTTTCAGGTCACCAAAATATATAAATTTTGACATCCGTATGATTGGATCATTCGTAGATATTTTAAAAAAATTAAAATATCAATATGAGACTAAACCCTAGCTACAAGTACTATTAACAATTGGTTGTTGGTTTAAATAACAAACAAAATTATTTTTATTTATGTTTTTTAAATTTTTTGTCCAATGTCCAAAATATGTAGATCTTGACATCCGTACATTTGGATCATTAATAAATATTTTTAAAAAAATTTAAATAATAATATAGGATTAAACACTAGTAAGAAATACTGGTCAAACTACTAGTTGACTTTTAACAAATCAAATAAATTTATTTTTTTCTAAAACTTTTGTTATATCATTAAAATATATATAGATTGACATCCGTATGATTGTATCATTTATTATTTTTTTGAAAAAAATCAAAACACCAATATGAGACTAAACACTAGTTAGAAGTAGACTTGGCAATTCGGAGAATCGGTTCGGTTTTGGATCAGATAAATTTCGGATCGGATTTACTTTCGGATTATGATACATTTGATGACCATTCGGATCGGATGTGATTCGGTTCAAGTATAATTCAGATTAAAATTGGATAAAATTTGGATTAAGATCCGACAAAATTTTGTTCGGATTGAATTCGGTTCGGATATTTTCGGATCATAACTTATTTATTTTTTTAATTTTTGAGATTTAAAAACTATCCTTTTTATTTAATTTAGTATTTTTAATATAATATAATGTACTTTTACAAAAGAATATGATTAAATAAGTATGTTATCATAAACACAAAATTGTTTAAATATACATTTTGCTTATTTCGTGTCATATTCGATTCGGGTAATATATTATTCGGTTTTAATCGGTTTCAAGTTATAATCGGATCTTGTATTTCAGATCATTTTCGGTTAAATTTTCGATTCGGGTATTTTTCAGATCGATTTAAATCAGTTTTCATATAATTATCGGATTGTATGATTTAGATCTCGGATCGGATCTCGGTTTCATGAATTTCGGTTTGGTTCTTTGGATCCAGACCCATTTTTCCAAGTCTAGTTAAAAGTATTATTCAAATCATTGGTTAATGGTAAAAATAACAAATTAAATTAATTTATTTTTTTCTTAAATTTTTAACGTATCACCAAAATATATAGATCTTGACATTTGCATGGTTGGATCATTCAAAATATTTTTAAAAAAGTCGAAACATCAATATAGAATTAATCACTAAAATAGAAAACCACATAAATTTATATTTTTCTAAAAATTTTGGTTGTATCACTAAAATTTATAATTAAATAAAATTGTAAGAAAAAACCAATTTATTTAAAAACTATAATCTTAAATATTTTAACAAATATATATGTCATTTGTATTAAATATTAACACCAACCGTAGTTTCTTGAATTTAGCATCTAAATTCTACCGAAATTGGTCAAATTTAGCTACTAAATTCGACTAAAATTAGTCAAATTTAGATGCTAAATTTGACCAAAAATGGTACAGTTTACCATATTCTATTTTCAACTAATTCGGTTAAAATAGTAAAATTTGATCATTATTGGTCGAGGTTAGCACATATCAGGATTGTCATTTGTCACCACTATATTGGCCGAGAAGGAAGCACATGGATTGCCAACTTAAATTAATCTTGATAATTAATTTATATCTTAATCATTTCATCCCAACCATTAAATCTTTCACCCTCATCTATTTTTGTTTAAATTCCTAATTCAGTTTCATTCTCTAATAAAAAAAATTACACTCATACTTAATCTTAATCTCTAACTACATACGCACTTATACATATTTTGTATATTCCAAGCAACATACATACATAGATACACACACATACATATATATATATACACACAGCTCTCGTATTATATCTCATCTAATTAAATTTCTCGAAATGAAGAATTAATTTAAACCATTTCCAGTGAATTCCTCTGATTCCCACAAATTGCGATGAGTTCACCGGTTCACAACAATTCCGGCGAGTTCATTTCCATGACCTTCGACTAGAGTTTATCTCCCCTCCTACAAATTCATTTGTGGAAAGTTAAAAGTGACATAAGACTAGTATTAATTTGTTTATATATATGAACCAATTTAAGTTTATTCTTTGTTTTTTTATATTTCTTTATCATTTGGCGGAGTTAATTTTTATAATGTTTCAATTTCCATATGTTAATAAAGGATAGAGATTGTTGTATTATAAAATCTATATTACAAATTTATTTAATTTTAAGATTATTAAACAACAATTATTATTGTGTTTGTTATTATTTGATAAAAATACATTAAAGAAAATCTAGTAACAAGTTCCAAAAATTTGTTCAACAACAAAATGCATTCTTCTGCATTCTACTAATGTTTTTGAAAAAATCTAGAGTTTAATAAATTCTACCTCATTTGGTCGAATTTAGCAAACTTATTTTTGAGAAGATTTGATCAAATTTAGTATTTTTGGGTGGGATTTTTGAATTTTTGCCAAAAATTTGACATTTCGTTAAATGATTCAGGATGAGTTTTTGCAACGAATTTAGATGGAATTTAGTCGTTCGAATTTATTCGGTCAAATTTAGTACTGTCGAATTTAGCTTAATTTGATCGTACCTTTCATTTTTGCCTAGTCTTTGTTCGAAAATAGTTAAATTTAGACCAAACAAATTCATTCGAAAATAGTTGGTCGAAAATAGTTATTTTAGACTGAATTCAATCAAATTTAGTTAAATTTGACCAAACAAATTCATTTGAATCTAGCCGAATTTCTTGTAGTGTATGCAGAGGGGAGGAAGAAATCACTACAGATTTGTGGGGAGGAAAAAACCACATGTACAGATTTTATGGCCAGTAATAACGAGTATTAGTGACTTACGAGATTCACTACTATGTATTCATTTATAGCCTGATCATTATAAGATGACTTTTGTTTCTTCGCTGGCTCTTGTTGCTTCAAATGGAAATTAATAACCAAATTATGATATGGAAGAAGGCGAGATTGTCTCCGATGATTGCAATGTCTGTGTTGATACAAAGAATAAGTTGGGCTGTTCTCTTCAATTACAAATTGGCAATAAAAAATTGGATCAACGGACTCACACATATACTTCTCATTGGATTGGAATTATAAGGATGATCTTCTACGATTGTCTCAGATTTATCAGGCACTTTGAGAACGTAAAACATCTAAATTTCATAGAAGCGTCCTTGAAGTCACGTCCCATGTGAATACAACCATGAGCTCAAATTTATCTCGTGCACTTCTTATTTTTATAATTGTATTAATATTTATCATTTGTATTAATATTTACTTTAATCAGACATTATTATTTTCTTGCATTGGGGTCTTCATGGAAATAGCGAAGAGTAGGGGCATGGTCTGCATACATCTGATCCTCCCTAGACACTGCATAAAGAGGTATATACTGGGTGCGTTTGATTTGGTTTTGTTTAGTAAGAAATCAATTATGTTTTTTCCTTAATAAACTAAAGACAAAACGATAATATAAACCAGACATTAACTACTCTTTTTAAATATCTAGAAATTTTGTTACAGATTGATCATGTATATTCAAACATTAATTTCATAAAAAATAAATTTTATTATTATTCCATGCCAAATAAATTAAACTTTAGAAAATAGATAAATGAAATGCAAAATTGATTCCCTAACTAATCTATTCATGGCCAAGTTCATCCAACTATTCATTCCTTTAATTCCCCATTCCTTTCCCACCACAACCTAATATTTTGAATACAATATTGAAAGATCAAAGCATTGATCATTTGGGTAGCTCTAAATTATAACAAGCTTATCAAGATTGTTTCTAATTCTCGTACTCTCACATACACCACATACATACAAGTATATAGGAAAATAAAAATTTCTTAGAGACGTTTAAATAGAATTTAAGAGATTAATAATAAGCCCCTAGCAAGATTATATTTAGAGGGGGACAGAGGGAGAGGGGAAGAGAGGTGGAGGATGGTAAATGAAGGAGGTAGAGAGAGATGCTTTGTCGTAAAATTCAGTGGTTTTTTAAGGTGATCTGTGTTAAATTTTTAGTATTTTGTCGTGAAATTCAGTGATTTGCTCTTAAAGTTTAGGTGATTTGTATTGAATAATTTTGTGATTAAGACGTAAATTTGGTGGTTTTAGGATAGTGGAAATCAACTAGTGAATCTTTAACTGTTATATGCGATGACAATTATTTTAAATAATATTGGCTTTGATGGAGCAAATGTGATTGTGTTTGTATCATTAAGTATCAGATTGTGCAACAGCGGATTAGGCAACAATGATGATGGTAATTATTGGTTGTAGGTTTTTGGTAACTCTGAAAAGTTACGTGAAGTAGAGAATGCAGTAATGGAAAAAGAGATATTTTGTGTGTATTTGATCGCCATACTTTTGGTCTACTGAGCCTATTTTTATACACAAATTAAGTTATAACTATAAGAAGGGTCTCTTTAAAGGATCCTATCTCTCTCGCCATATATATATATATATATATATATATGGAGGTTACTCTAATAAAAATCAAATTTAGAATAAAACTAGAAACCAGATAATATTTTTTTTAAATTACTTCGAAATATATCATACATGGTATGCAAATCGATTGTTAAAAAAAAATTACTGTTTGACCAAAAAAATCAAATTAAAAATGGAGGAGAAAAACTGAGATTGTATGTGGGAGGGTGCATATTAGTTGGGTGAGGTACTTTTATGGGACCATTACATTAGATTGATCTAAGTCTAATGGCTTAGATTAATTTCTATTTTAGGTTTAGTTCTATTTGATCATTTTCCTATATATATATATATATATATATATAGACACACACACTATTACATTAAAAACGAAGAAATGAAAGTTTGGTTGATAGTCGGTCTGGTCAACGTAATTATAGTAATATTTAAAATAAAACACTCTCATAAATAGATTACTATTCACAATAGAATTATGATATGCCCAAAGATTTTGGTTTAAACTAAATAATATATAAAATTCAACCCGGATAGGCTAAACAAAATAATGATATTGATCTAATCTTAAATAAAAAGAGTTATTTGCAAAATGCATCCCCATGGTTTGCAAACCACGGGGATGTATTTTGCAAATAACTCATTTAATTATAATTAGATCATTATTTAAGTTTTTTGACCCTCTAAATGATACTTTTCGAAAAAATTTAAAGAACGAAAATTATAGAGAACGAAAAAATCTTTTCAAAACAATAACATTCGAAATTATCAAAAAATTTACGAAGCCAAAATTAAATAAAATATATACTTATTGAATTTATTAAAAACAATTATAAAAAAATTATTTCAATTTTGAACCTTTTTATTTCGAGAAGATCTTTTTATTCTCTACAACTTCCGTTCTTTAAATTTTTTCGAAAAGTATCATTTAGAGGGTCAAAAAACTTAAATAATGATCTAATTATAATTAAATATTTTAATTTCCTAAAATGCCCCTGAGAATTTTAACAAATTTAACGAAAAGGGTGCAATTTGTCGCGCCGAAATAGTAAGGGGATGCAAAGTGCAGTTATCTAAAGTATAGGTAAAAAAATGCATTTTGACCAAACCATGGGGTTGTATTTGGCAAATAACTCAAATAAAAAATAAAAATAAACTACATATAGTTAGTTGGATTTGTAGGCTCCAGATATTAAACACAATGATAATCGAATCCAAGTAGCGCCCCATGGTGATCGAATATAAAATATTTTAAAATCATATCAAAACTTAATAACTGAATCCAAAACGATTTATAAAACCAATACAAACATTAAATGTAACACATGCACACATACCAACAAAACAACCTCTTTAAAGTTCATACCAACCATTCTTAAATTAATCATTCATAGTGGCGTCACCCATCTCCTCATCTTCATCATATTTATATTCATCGCCACCTACACCAACCTCCACTTCCGAGATTCCATCATCTTTCTTCTAGTACTTGTCTTACGCCATGGTGCGCTGATTGGATTCTTGTACACACATATAAAATTAATTAACAAGAGAAAGTATATCAGCCAACGGATACACATAACGATTTGAACTAAAATAAAATATGGAGATTGTTAAAAAAAAAATATAATTAGATCAACCATCCATTGAGACTATATATATATACAAGACCAAAACAAAAATATGATTACATGACAATTATAAAAAGATAATAATCAAAATTTTAATTGTAAATCATCAAAAACAATTATCATATATTTGAAGCAATGCAATTTCTCTCATAATTGATGATCATCTTTGACATTAATCCTATAAAATTATGTTAGTAATGTAAACAATTATTTTTTACAAATTTTATCTATATACTTGTAATAATACTCGATTATGTACTTCTGATATAACTTGATATAACTCACCACGAGCAAATTGGTTTGTGATAATGTGCTTTGACCATCATCGAGCAAACAACCGTTGGGAGTTGTCCCACATCATTTATGGGAGAGGCCTTTTAGCATCTAGTTAGACCTTTTGGGATAAATAGAATATAAGCACCTAGTTAACTCCATTAGTATTAGGCCCTTTGGGGATGTGGCAAAAAAAAAACCCGTGCGGGCCTGGCTCAGAGCGGACAATATCAAACTAATGTGGAGTTATACGTGCTTAGCAAGCCGAACAAGTGATATCAGAGTTTCAGGTTATAACGGTACAAAAACAATATCAGAGGAGCTCACACAATGGACCTAGGAGGAGGCAGATGGGCTACCCAGTATTGGCTTAAGAAAAAGGTAGATCGACCTTTCATTATGGGTCTAGGGGTAGCCGATCACACAATCAGGTGGTAGATTCAACAGGTGTCGAGCTTGATGCGTGAAGGGGAAATTGTTAGGAGTTGTCTTGCTTCATTTCTTGGAGGGGCGGATTGTTAGAATATAAACAACCAGTTAACTTCATTAGTATGAGACCTTTTAGGATGTGCCCAAAAACAAACCCGTGCGGGCTTAACCCAGAGTGGACAATATCATACCAATGTGGAGATATGCCTGCTTAGCAAGCCAAACAACAGTTTTGTTTCAAACTATTCAAGTACATATATTTTTGTTTGAATTAATTTTTTATTTATTTTTCTGGCACACTTAAAAATAACCGCATTATATTAGTTTCGACCATAGTTGATAATTATGTCAAAATAGACCAAGTCAAATATGAACATGAGTCAATCATAATTTGCACGCTAAATGACACACATTAAAAATAACTCGTACTAATACTTTTATTTTAATTAATTTTTTTCTTCTTTTTTTGCAAACTTAAAGCCGACCACAAGGTATGGTCGTTTTAAGTCATGTCATATTAAAAATAAAATCGACTGTTTTATCCTAGTCGGTTTTATGGGTTCCACATAGAAAAAATTGAGTTATCTGTCATGCATTATTGATTTTAACTTGTTTTCTTGTAGAGGATAGATAATATGAATATGGTCGAACCATAACTCTTTTACACTCATTAATAACAACAGTACTAGTTAGATGAAATATTTAATTTTAATAAAATTTTCATTTCTTTGAAAAAAAAAGAGTGGAACAGTTTCCAACTCAGTCTACCATTAAGTAGCGCATGTAATCATATTCATTACCATAAATGTCGGGTAAATGTAGAATATTTTGTTAGATTCGTAACAATATTACAAATATAATACGACTTCACACACACGCACACATCCACCACATATATAGCGTATTCTACTTGGATTTCCCGAATGATTTCTCGTTCTTGTTTTAGATGGAGCACCACTTAATGGAGAAGAAGCCATGACACGGCCAGCTCCTTGTTATGGGAATGCAGAAGATGTTCATTAATCCGGCAGTTCTTAAGCTCTCCTAATCTCTGGGGTATAACAAAATTATTGCACATAAAGGAGCAATCATTTCTCTAATCTTTTTTGATAATAAGAAAGGATGACCTGCTACACTCTTCCTACTCTATTTATATATACCCCTAGTCAGGGATATGAGTATGGAAGGACTCGGCCTCATGGTATATAATGAATTTCACAGCCCAATTATACATTAAACCCGTTATCCATCAATTTTCATTATATCCCTATCATTATATAATATTTTCATTATATCCCCTATCATTAAATTTTTTATATTTATAATAGAAATAAAATGGATAAATTTAAAGTTTTACTGTAAAATTAAAGACTGATACTAGATATGTTAAAATTATTTTTATTTGTACTACTATACTATGATATAAAATTATTATTATATACTAATTGAATTTTAACTAGATATAATTTATCACCCGGGATTCGTAATAATTATTAATTTTATTTAAATAAAACAAAAACAAAAATTAGATCTCTAAAATCAATTGAAAAAATCTTAATAAAATAATAAATAAATAAAATGATTATATTATTCTACTACTCAAACATACAATGTTCTAATGATAGAAAATGATTAGAGGTTCAACCAATAATAAATATAAAATATTTTACTTTGTTCTAATATTATTGCAAACAATTAAAAATACCAAAATATAATACAATAGGTACAACGGTAGTTATAATATGATTAGGTATAATACTATATATAACTACAAATAATATACATCACCAAAAAATTAATTAAATTCAACATCGGTATATTTCTCAATATCAACATATTTGCTGTGATAATATTGCAACTAAACATAAAAAACAAAAACAGTATTAGAACATGAGTAACAATTAATATATTTCACATGATGGTAAGATCACATAAAATTATGAAAACTTGTATTTTTAATAATTTCTCTGCATATCTTCATCATACTTTTTGAACTAAATTATCAAAAAATATATTATTTTGATTTTTTACTCTTTGACATTTACTCATTACAAAATAAGTAAACACTTTTTTATTGAGCACAATATTATGTTACACCAAAATACTAGATATTCAATATCAATAAATGATTTAGTTAAATTCATTTCATCCATTTTGAACATGTGCACTTATAAAATTTTATCAACTTATAAAATTTTATCAATACATTTTATTAATCAGATGAACACTCTTATGGTCGAACACGATAGTATAAGAGTGTCAAATTTTAGTTTTAACTATGTAATTTAATTTAATCGATTCATTTGGTTTAAATATTTACAAATATGTAATTATACAAGATTTATTTATTTTATTTCAGTTTTTTGGTTTCATTCTCCCTATCATTATAATAGTATACATTTTCATCCCATTTTTAAATGTTAATACTCTACAATTACATTATTTTCGAGTTTGTGTAACTATTTAATTGACAACATATAAATAATCTAGCCAATTGAATGTTCTTTCAAGATCAACTCTTTTAGTTTACTTCATTTTAGATGTGGTACATGTTTTTGGTACTTGATAATGTTGATTTATATTTTGTTAAAGTATCCTCTAATAGCCTTACTCAATGTTTGACTAGTTTGAATATAAAATATAAGTTATGTTTATTGGGCCAACAAGCGATAATAGCTTTAAGTTAATTTGTCGTTGATGTGTGATAATGAAATTATCTAAAATTTATTATACATTAATTGTCGATTTATATCTATAAAGATCCAAAATACTTCTATTTTTATGGATGTGCGATATTATATGGAGATACCCAAATATTTTAGATAAAAATGTAGGTAAAAATTACCGCATTCATATTAAGCATGTTTTTATTTATACCTCTAACCCACACCCTACACATGCAAAGATAGAAAAAGAAATATAGGGAAGTCCTTTAAATACATCATACTAATGAGTTAATTAGCATGTGAAATAAAGAATTTATTTGTCTAAGAAAATACATTATTTTAAAGCTTTCTCCTTATAGGATAAAAAGTTAATTTAGAAACTGTCCTACAATCAGCAAGACAACATTTTATATATAAACATGTTTATGCATTAAAATGAGCTGAAATGTCATAAAATAAAGAGTGAAAAGGGATATTTAGAAATTTATATTAATAAATTGTTATTTATTAAAATATAAAGCGGATTTATTTAGTCAATGACAAAATCTGAAACTACCATAATAAGAAAATTATCATGATAATAAAAATATTTAGCATTTGTAATAATATATATATATATATATGTTAACACATATTTAAACCAACGATGAAAGTTTTCGACAACCATGTATCAAAACGAATTTGCCAAAATTGCAATCACAAAACAATAGAAAACAAAATGTAAATCTGCAACCGCAAGATAACAAAAGGAACCTACATGTTATTGGATAGGAAACGTAAATAAAATAATTATCCACGTACATTCAAACCTCAATTAGAGTTAATTTAAAATTCAATCAGTAAGGGAACAAAAATCATCCATGTCAACCAATAACCAACCAAAATAAATTTAAAAGTAAAACAAATCTGCAACAATAGAATACAATACCAATATCAAAACTGAATTCAAATTGCTAAATTGTATCAAAATCTAAACTGAAATTCAATAACAAATCCCATATAACACCAAATCAAAAATATAATCTTAAACAAAAATTGAATCTAAACCATAATTAAATATAACCAACAAACCTTATGTAAATGTGACCATATATGCTTTCAGTTCTAATATCAAACCAAAATCAAAACCAAATCCATATCTACATTATAAGTACTCATTCTAAATAAGCAAAGTTTTCCAATCCCACACGATACAAAACTGAAATTTAAGCCATATCCAAATATAATCCAATGAGGAAAGTGATAAAACTTCAAAAAAATCTTACAAATGGTGTCCCAAGATTAATCCCACTATAGCGCCTTAGAAAAAATAAACGTAATAATGTAAATTAAAAAAATTGCATCTTAACAAGATAAAAGAATAATATTTTCACACAATAAACATATAAGTGTCATGTACTTACGTAATTGAAGGTGTCATGTAATGGGTAAAGATTTTCCAACAATCAAACTCATGATGGCAAGCATTCTTCGTGCTTGTACAAGAATAACATGTTGGACCACAAATAATTTTTGGAAAGAAAGCATAATGCAAATATTATGTTTTTTACACATTATGTTTAAAGGTAATAACAAGACCAAGTAGATTTGCAAGAAGTTGTCATTCTATTTATTAAAGAACATGGTTGAAGCTCTCTAAAAAGTATGTAATTTTAAGTAGTTAATCCTACATTATGTCAAGATATGATTATGGATTTTTATTAAAGAACGGTAAATAAGAGTAAATACAAATATATTCATGTTTTTCTAAATTACGTAATATACTAAAATAAATATAAGAGTTTTACTTATAATCTGTTTACCTATGTCATATTCACGAAAATCAGGAATTCGTACAATTTGGATTTTCAAATATCCTTTAGTCAAAAATCCAAATAAATATTGAGGAGGGACTCTATAAGGTGGGGATATCTATGTGTAATATCATGTAATTTTCAACATTAGATTAATAATTAAATAATAGAATAAAAAATATTAAAATTAGACAAGGACTGGGATTTTAAAACTGAATTATACTAATGGGCCTAAAATTTGAATCAGACTTGAATACGGATAACTTGTAAGTTAGGAAATAGGGTTTTGTATCATTATAAATACATCATATTCGTGTTACTCGTTTATAATATCATAATTCGTATGGCTCTTTTATAGAAAAATCAGCAATCTTGTAAAATTCTAGAAAATTCATCATAAGTTAGAATTCGTGGGTTTTGGACTTTTGGGAAAGGTCTTTTCGTTCTCTACAACTTTCGTGATTCATTTTTTCCAAGAAAACATTGTTTAGATGGTCAAAAGAGAAAATTTTAGATCTTGACATGGTTTGAGGTAAGTTTTTGATTGATCTTACTCATATTTTCAAATTGTGTGATATGTGTGTACATTTAATTATCAAAACTTGGGCTAAGTGATGATATATTTAAAATTATTATGTGTAATAGTATATGTATTTTTGTATATGTGTGGTGTTGAGATAATAATTTTGGATCTCTGATTTATGCCATGATTTGGGAAAATATCGAATAAGAACTAGGACCGTAGTCACCGAATTGTAGTGGCACTTTTTTGAAAATTTAGGACTGTTATCACCGGGTTGTAGTGGTCGTGGCATGGATTATGGATTTTTAATATTGTCTTTTATGTGTTTTGTGCATCGTATATTTATATGTTGTTTCGACCAACTAGTTGGATCGATTGGTTTCTTGCTTGGATATTTAGCTCATTACTTACAATTTTCAGGTTTCGTCTAAGATTCGAGTTGGATAACATTGGATTCGAGGACTTAGAATTGCAGTAGACTGATTTTGGACTTCCGTTAGCTGCCCTTTTGTAATACCCAACTTTGGGATTGAATTTTGGATTAATAAAGTGTATTTTACATTAGTTTTGATTTAGTATTTAATAGTTCGGAAGTGCGGTTCATTACACAATTTGATGATCTATAATAATTTCAATGATCATGTGCTATAAAATATTGAACATCCATGATGTTTTTTATATATTGCACTTATCAATTGAATTTGTTGGTGAATACAACTTCAGTTTTTATTGAAACATAGAATTCTAATTATTTTTTAATCTTTTTATGTACTTTTGGTTTGATAAAGGTAATTATAAGGTTGTATATTATTCATACCACTACAAGAAACTCATGATATTTTTTACTAACTAAAAATAATTGCGACTAAAATCTAAAATATATGGTTGAATTTAAGGGCACAGGTAAATTCGGCCATTTACGCTCGAATTCAAGAACAGTCATTCAGTTGTTCGAATTTAGTAGTTAAATTCAACCGATTTTTTATTCAGTCAAATTTAACAGCCAAATTTGAACGATTTTCTATTCTAACAAATTTAGTACTCTTCAAAAAAATATGGGGGAAACTTCCCCATAATAACTTGAAATTTGTAAAATAAATTCGACCATTTTTGTTCAGATTTAGTAAATGGTAAGGGTGGGAAATTTCCCGCCTTTTTTTCAAAATGAATGGAAATAATAAATTTCCCGTTAAAGTAAAAACACCAAAAGTTTTGTTTATTAAATTCAACCAAAATGTTAAAATTTAGCTAATGCGACCGAAACCTGTTGAAAAAGTCTATTTTTTTTAAAAAAAAACTGTTTTTATTTTTTAAATGGTTAGGGACACTTTTATTATATAAAAATTTAATTTAGAAAAAAAATAGTAGATATGATATAAGTATGTTGAATTTTTATTTGTGTTATATACGGTGAATTTAAAAAAATATTTTAAATAGTTAGAACAAATACAAAAAAATAAAAAGTATCACGAAAACACATGCTTAAATAAAAATTTACAGAACGTGATGTCAATGTTATAAAAAAAATATTGAAAGACACTTTCATTATATAAAAAAAAAAGAAAAAAAATATAGATAAGATATAAGTACGTTGAATTTTTATTTGTGTTATATACGATAATAATTAAAAAATCTCAATTAGTTAGAATAAATACAAAAAAAATATATATATAACATGTAGAACACATATGATTAAATAAAAATCAATGTGATAATAAAATCTTCTAATTAAGTAATTGTGAAGTTTTTTATAATTACATGTGAAATTTAGGGTTTAAAAAAAATATTTGAGTAAATCAACCATAGGAATGAGAAGATTGTTAAAAATCAAGAGTGTACATAACAAATAACCTACTTTATTATTTAACACTAATAAGAAATACCGGTCAAACTACTGGTTGATTGTTAAAATAGGAAACCAAAAATATTTATTTTTTTCTAATATTTTGTCCTATCACTAAAAATATAGATCTTAAAATCCGAACGTTTGGATTATTCATAAATATTTAAAAAATATATGTAAATATGAGTATGAAACTAAACATTAGTCAATAGTACTAATTATTGGTTGATTGTTAAAATAATAAGAAAAATAACTTTATTTGTTTTGAAAATTTTGTCAGGTCACCAAAATATATAGATCTTGACATCCGTATGATTGGATCATTCGTAGATATTTTAAAAAAGTTAAAATATCAATATGAGACTAAACCCTAGCTACAAGTACTATTAACCATGGGTTGTTGGTTGAAATAACAAACAAAATTAAATCATTTTTGTTTTTTTAATTTTTTGTCCAATCTCCAAAATATGTAAATCTTGACATCCGTACATTTGGATCATTAATAAATATTTTTAAAAAATCGAAATACAAATATAGGGTTAAACACTAGTAAGAAATACTGGTCAAACTACCAGTTGACTTTTAACAAATCAAAAAAAAATATTTTTTTCTAAAAATTCTTTTATATCATTAAAATATATATATATTGACATCCGTATGATTGTATCATTTAAAAATTTTTTGAAAAAAATCAAAACACCAATATGAGATTAAACACTAGTTAGAAGTAGACATGACAATTCGGATACCGGTTCGATTTCAGATCGGATAAATTTCGGATCGGATTTACTTTCGGATTATGATCCATTTGAAGTACATTCGGATCGGATGTGATTCGGTTCGGGTATAATTCAGATTAAAATTGGACCACTTATCAATTGAATTTATTGAGAATTCTAATTATTTTTTATATCTTTTTATATACTTTCGGTTTGGTAAAGGTAATTATAAGGTTGTATATATTATTCATACCACTACAAGAAACTCATGGTATTTTTTACTAACTAAAAATGATTGCGACTAAAATCTACAATATATGGTCGAATTTAAGGGGCACGGGTAAATTCGACGATTTACGCTCGAATTCAAGAGTAGTCATTCAATTGTTCGAGTTTAGTAGTTAAATTCAACCGATTTTTTATTCGGTCAAAGCCAAATTTGACCGATTTTTTGTTCGCTCAAGTTTATACTCTTCAAAAGAATATGGGGGAAACTTCCCGATAATAACTTGAAATTTGAAAATAAATTCGACCATTTTTGTTCAGATTTAGTAAATGGTAAGGGTGGGAAATATCCCGCCTTTTTTCAAAATGAATGGAAATAATAAATTTCCCGTCAAAGTAAAAACACCAAAAGTTTTGTTTACTAAATTCGATCAAAATGTTAAAATTTAGCTAATGCGACCGAAACATTTTTAAAATTTCTAATTTTTTTTAAATTGTTTTTATATTTTAAATGGTTAGTACATATAATGCAAAGAAAAAATTAAATTGAAAGACACTTTCATTATATAAAAAATTTATTTAGAAAAAAATAGTAGATATGATATAAGTATGTTGAATTTTTATTTGTGTTATATATGGTGAATATAAAAAAAAATTAAATAGTTAGAACAAATACAAAAAAAATAGAAAGTATCAAGAAAACACCTGCTTAAATAAAAATTTACAGAATGTGATATCAATGTTATAAAAAATATATTGAAAGACACTTTTATTATATAAAAAATTTAGAAAAAAATATAGATTTGATATAAGTACGTTGAATTTTTATTTGTGTTATACACGATAAAAATTAAAAAATCTTAATTAGTTAGAAAAAATACAAAAAATAAATATAGCATGTAGAAGACATATGCTTAAATAAAAATCAATGTGATAATAAAATCTTCTAATTAAATAATTGTGAAGCTTTTTATAATTACACATGAAATTTAGGGTTTAAAAAAACTATTGAGAAGATTGATAAAAATGAAGAGTGTACATAAAAAATAACCTACTTTATTATTTAACAGTAATAAGTAATATCGGTCAAACTACTGGTTCACTGTTAAAATAGCAAACCAAAAACATTTATTTATTTCTAATATTTTGTCCTACCACGAAATATATAGATCTTAAAATCCGTACGTTTGGATTACTCATAAATATTTGAAAAATATATATAAACATCACTATGAAATTAGTCAATAGTACTAATTATTGGTTGATTGTTAAAATAATAAGAAAAATAACTTTATTTGTTTTGAAAATATTTTTAGGTCACCAAAATATATAAATTTTGACATCCGTATGATTGGATCATTCGTAGATATTTTAAAAAAATTAAAATATCAATATGAGACTAAACCCTTGCTACAAGTACTATTAACAATTAGTTGTTGGTTTAAATAACAAACAAAATTATTTTTATTTATGTTTTTTAAATTTTTTGTCCAATGTCCAAAATATGTAGATCTTGACATCCGTACATTTGGATCATTAATAAATATTTTTAAAAAAATTGAAATAATAATATAGGGTTAGACACTAGTAATAAATACTGGTCAAACTACTAGTTGACTTTTAACAAATCAAATAAATTTATTTTTTTCTAAAACTTTTGTTATATCATTAAAATATATATAGATTGACATCCGTATGATTGTATCATTTATTATTTTTTTGAAAAAAATCAAAACACCAATATGAGACTAAACACTAGTTAGAAGTAGACTTGGCAATTCGGAGAACCGGTTCGGTTTCGGATCAGATAAATTTCGGATCAGATTTACTTTCGGATTATGATACATTTGATGACCATTCGGATCGGATGTGATTCGGTTCAGGTATAATTCAGATTAAAATTGGATAAAATTCGGATTAAGATCCGACAAAATTTTGTTCGGTTTGAATTTGGTTCGGATATTTTCGGATCATAACTTATTTATTTTTTTAATTTTTGAGATTTAAAAACTATCCTTTTTATTTAATTTAGTATTTTTAATGTAATATAATGTACTTTTACAAAAGAATATGATTAAATAAGTATGTTATCATAAACATAAAATTGTTTAAATATACATTTTACTTATTTCGTGTCATATTCGATTCGGGTAATATATTATTCGGTTTTAATCGGTTTCAAGTTATAATCGGATCTTGTATTTCAGATCATTTTCGGTTAAATTTTCGATTCGGGTATTTTTCAGATCGATTTAAATCAGTTTTCGTATAATTATCGGATTGTATGATTTAGATCTCGGATCGGATCTCGGTTTCATGAATTTCGGTTTGGTTCTTTGGATCCAGACCCATTTTTCCAGGTCTAGTTAAAACTATTATTCAAATCATTGGTTAATGGTAAAAATAACAAATTAAATTAATTTATTTTTTTCTTAAATTTTTAACGTATCACCAAAATATATAGATCTTGACATTTGCATGGTTGGATCATTCAAAATATTTTTAAAAAAGTCGAAACATCAATATAGAATTAATCACTAAAATAGAAAACCACATAAATTTATATTTTTCTAAAATTTTTGGTTGTGTCACTAAAATTTATAATTAAATAAAATTGTAAGAAAAAACCAATTTATTTAAAAACTATAATCTTAAATATTTTAACAAATATATATGTCGTTTGTATTGAATATTACCACCAACCGCAGTTTCTTGAATTTAGCATCTAAATTCTACCGAAATTGGTCAAATTTAGCTACTAAATTCGACTAAAATTAGTCAAATTTAGATGCTAAATTTGACCAAAAATGGTACAGTTTACCATATTCTATTTCGACTAATTCGGTTAAAATAGTAAAATTTGATCATTATTGGTCGAGGTTAGCACATATCAGGATTGTCATTTGTCACGACTATATTGGCCGAGAAGGAAGCACATGGATTGTCAACTTAAATTAATCTTGATAATTAATTTATATCTTAATCATTTCATCCCAACCATTAAATCTTTCACCCTCATCTATTTTTGTTTAAATTCCTAATTCAGTTTCATTCTCTAATAAAAAAAATTACACTCATACTTAATCTCTAACTACATACGCACTTATACATATTTTGTATATTCCAAGCAACATACATACATAGATACACACACATACATATATATATACACACAGCTCTCGTATTATACCTCATCTAATTAAATTTCTCGAAACGAAGAATTAATTTAAACCATTTCCAGTGAATTCCTCTGATTCCCACAAATTCCGATGAGTTCACCGGTTCACAACAATTCCGGCGAGTTCATTTACATGACCTTCGACTAGAGTTTATCTCCCCTCCTACAAATTCATTTGTGGAAAGTTAGAAGTGAAATAAGACTAGTATTAATTTGTTCATATATATGAACCAATTTAAGTTTATTCTTTGTTTTTTTTATATTTCTTTATCATTTGGCGGAGTTAATTTTTATAATGTTTCAATTTCCATATGTTAATAAAGGATAGAGATTGTTGTATTATAAAATCTATATTACAAATTTATTTAATTTTAAGATTATTAAACAACAATTATTATTGTGTTTGTTATTATTTGATAAAAATACATTAAAGAAAATCTAATAACAAGTTCCAAAAATTTGTTCAACAACAAAATGCATTCTTCTGCATTCTATTAATGTTTTTGAAAAAATCTAGAGTTTAATAAATTCTACCTCATTTGGTCGAATTTAGCAAACTTATTTTTGAGAAGATTTGATCAAATTTAGTATTTTTGGGTGGGATTTTTGAATTTTTGCCAAAAAATTGACATTTCGTTAAATGGTTCAGGATGAGTTTTTGCAACGAATTTAGATCGAATTTAGTCGTTCGAATTTATTCGGTCAAATTTAGTAGTGTCGAATTTAGCTTAATTTGATCGTACCTTTCATTTTCGACTAGTCTTTGTTCGAAAATAGTTAAATTTAGACCAAACAAATTCATTCGAAAATAGTTGGTCGAAAATAGTTATTTTAGACTGAATTCAGTCAAATTTAGTTAAATTTGACCAAACAAATTCATTTGAATCTAACCGAATTTCTTGTAGTGTATGCAGAGGGGAGGAAGAAATCACTACAGATTTGTGGGGAGGAAAAAACCACATGTACAGATTTTTTGGCCAGTAATAACGAGTATTAGTGACTTACGAGATTCACTACTATGTATTCATTTGTAGCCTGATCATTATAAGATGACTTTTGTTTCTTCGCTGGCTCTTGTTGCTTCAAATGGAAATTAGCAACCAAATTATGATATGGAAGAAGGCGAGATTATCTCCGATGATTGCAATGTCTGTGTTGATACAAAGAATAAGATGGGGTGTTCTCCTCAATTACAAAATGGCAATAAAAAATTGGATCAACGGACTCACACATATACTTCTCATTGGATTGGAATTATAAGGATGATCTTCTACGATTGTCTCAGATTTATCACGCACTTTGAGAACGTAAAACATCTAAATTTCATAGAGGCGTCCTTGAAGTCACGTCCCATGTGAATACAACCATGAGCTCAAATTTATCTCGTGCACTTCTTATTTTTATTGTTGTATTAATATTTATCATTTGTATTAATATTTACTTTAATCAGACATTATTATTTTCTTGCATTGGGGTCTTCATGGAAATAGCTTCCCTACTCTTCGGAGTAGGGGCATGGTCTGCATACATCTGATCCTCCCTAGACACTGCTTAAAGAGGTATATACTCGGTGTGTTTGATTTGGTTTTGTTTAGTAAGAAATCAATTATGTTTTTTCCTTAATAAACTAAAGACAAAACGATAATATAAAACTACTCTTTTTAAATATCTAGAAATTTTGTTACAGATTGATCATGTATATTCAAACATTTATTTCATAAAAAATAAATTTTATTATTATTCCATGCCAAATAAATTACACTTTAGAAAATAGATGAATGAAATGCAAAATTGATTCCCTAACTAATCTATTCATGGCCAAGTTCATCCAACTATTCATTCCTTTAATTCGCGATTCCTTTCCCACCACAACCTAATATTTTGAATACAATATTGAAAGATCAAAACATTGATCATTTGGGTAGCTCTAAATTATAACAAGCTTATCAAGATTGTTTCTAATTCTCGTACTCTCACATACACCACATACATACAAATATATAGGAAAATAAAAATTTCTTAGAGACGTTTAAATAGAATTTAAGAGATTAATAATAAGCCGCTAGCAAGATTATATTTAGAGGGGGACAGAGGGAGAGGGGAAGAGAGGTGGAGGATGGTAAATGAAGAAGGTAGAGAGAGATGCTTTGTCGTAAAATTCAGTGGTTTTTTAAGGTGATCTGTGTTAAATTTTTAGTGTTTTGTCTTGAAATTCTGTGATTTGCTCTTAAAGTTTAGGTGATTTGTATTGAATAATTTTGTGATTAAGACGTAAATTTGGTGGTTTTAGGATAGTGGAAATCAACTAGTGAATCTTTAACTGTTATATGCGATGACAATTATTTTAAATAATATTGGCTTTGATGGAGCAAATGTGATTGTGTTTGTATCATTAAGGATCAGATTGTGCAACAGCGGATTAGGCAACAGTGATGATGGTAATTATTGGTTGTAGGTTTTTGGTAACTCTGAAAAGGTACGTGTAGTAGAGAATGCAGTAATGGAAAAAGAGATATTTTGTGTGTATTTGATCGCCATGCTTTTGGTCTACTGAGCCTATCTTTATACACAAATTAAGTTATAACTATAAGAAGGGTCTCTTTAAAGAATCCTATCTCTCTCCATATATATATATATATATATATATATATAGAGGTTACTCTAATAAAAATCAAATTTAGAATAAAACTAGAAACAAGATAATATTTTTTTAAAATTACTTCAAAATATATCATACATGGTATGTAAATCGATTGTTAAAAAAAATTACCGTTTGACCAAAAAAATCAAATTACAAATGGAGGAGAAAAACTGAGATTGTATGTGGGAGGGTGCATATTAGTTGGGTGAGGTGCTTTTATGGGACCATTACATTAGATTGATCTAATGGCTTAGATTAATTTCTATTTTAGGTTTAGTTCTATGTGATCATTTTCCTATATATATATGTATATATATAGACACACACACTATTACATTAATAACGAAGAAATAAAAGTTTGGTTGATAGTCGGTCTGGTCAACGTAATTATAGTAATATTTAAAATAAAACAATCTCATAAATAGATTACTATTCACAATAGAATTATGATATGCCCAAAGATTTTGGTTTAAACTAAATAATATATAAAATTCAACCCGGATGGGCTAAACAAAATAATGATATTGATCTAATCTTAAATAAAAAATAAAAATAAACTACATATAGTTAGTTGGATTTGTAGGCTCCAGATATTAAACACAATGATAATCGAATCCAAGTAGCGCACCATGGTGATCGAATATAAAATATTTTAAAATCATATCAAAACTTAATAACTGAATCCAAAATGATTTATAAAACCAATACAAACATTAAATGTAACACATGCACACATACCAACAAAACAACCTCTTTAAAGTTAATACCAACCATTCTTAAATTAATCATTCATAGTGGCGTCACCCATCTCCTCATCTTCATCATATTTATATTCATCGCCACCTACACCAACCTCCACTTCCCAGATTCCATCATCTTTCTTCTAGTACTTGTCTTACACCATGGTGCGCTGTTTGGATTCTTGTACACACATATAAAATTAATTAGCAAGAGAAAGCATATCAGCCAACGGATACACATAACGATGTGAACTAAAATAAAATATGGAGATTGTTAAAAAAAATAATATGATTAGATCAACCATCCATTAAGACTATATATATATACAAGACCAAAACAAAAATATGATTACATGACAATTATAAAAAGATAATAATCAAAATTTTAATTGTAAATCATCAAAAACAATTATCATATATTTGAAGCAATGCAATTTCTCTCATAACTGATGATCATCTTTGACATTAATCCTATAAAATTATATTAGTAATGTAAACAATTATTTTTTACAAATTTTATCTATATACTTGTAATAATACTCGATTATGTACTTCTGATATAACATGATATAACTCACCACGAGCAAATTGGTTTGTGATAATGTGCTTTGACCATCATCGAGCAAACAACCGTTGGGAGTTGTCCCACATCATTTATGGGAGAGGCCTTTTAGCATCTAGTTAGACCTTTTGGGATAACTAGAATATAAGCACCTAGTTAACTCCATTAGTATTAGGCCCTTTGGGGATGTGGCAAAAAAAAACCCGTGCGGGTCTGGCTCATAGCGGACAATATCAAACTAATGTGGAGTTAGGCCTGCTTAGCAAGCCGAACAAGTGATATCAGAGTTTCAGGTTATAACGGTGCAAAAACAATATCAGAGGGGCTCACACAATGGACCTAGGAGGAGGCAGATGGGCTACCCAGTATTGGCTTAAGGAAAAGGTAGATCGACCTTTCAGTATGGGTCTAGGGGTAGCCGATCACACAATCAGGTGGTAGATTCAACAGGTGTCGAGCTTGATGTGTGAAGGGGAAATTATTAGGAGTTGTCTTGCATCATTTCTTGGAGGGGCGGATTGTTAGAATATAAACAACCAGTTAACTTCATTAGTATGAGGCCTTTTAGGATGTGCCCAAAAACAAACCTGTGCGGGCTTAACCCAGAGTGGACAATATCATACCAATGTGGAGATAGGTCTGCTTAGCAAGCCAAACAACAATTTTGTTTCAAACTATTCAAGTACATATATTTTTGTTTGAATTAATTTTTTATTTATTTTTCTGGCACACTTAAAAATAACGGCATTATATTAGTTTCGACCATAGTTGATAATTATGTCAAAATAGACCAAGTCAAATATGAACATGAGTCAATCATAATGTGCACGCTAAATGACACAGATTAAAAATAACTTGTACTAATACTTTTATTTTAATTAATTTTTTTCTTCTTTTTTTGCAAACTTAAAGCCGACCACAAGGTATGGTCGTTTTAAGTCATGTCATATTAAAAATAAAATCGATTGTTTTGTTCTAGTCGGTTTTATGGATTCCACATAGAAAAAATTGATTGATCTGTCATGCATTATTGATTTTAACTTGTTTTCTTGTAGACGATAGATAATATGAATATGATCGAACCATAACTCTTTTACACTCATTAATAACAACAGTACTAGTTAGATGAAATATTTAATTTTAATAAAATTTTCATTTCTTTGAAAAAAAAAGAGTGGAACAGTTTCCAACTCAGTCTACCATTAAGTAGCGCATGTAATCATATTCATTAGCATAAATGTCGCGTAAATGTAGAATATTTTTTTAGATTCGTAACAATATTACAAATATAATAGGACTTCACACACGCACACACATCCACCACATATATAGCGTATTCTACTTGGATTTCCTGAATGATTTCTCCTTCTTGTTTTAGATGGAGCACGAGTTAATGGAGAAGAAGCCATGACACGGCCAGCTCCTTGTTATGGGAATGCAGAAGATGTTCATTAATCCGGCAGTTCTTAAGCTCTCCTAATCTCTGGGGTATAACAAAATTATTGCACATAAAGGTGCAATCATTTCTCTAATCTTTTTTGATAATAATAAAGGATGACGTGCTACACTGTTCCTACTCTATTTATATATACCCCTAGTCAGGGATATGAGTATGGAAGGACTCGGCCTCATTGTATATAATGAATTTCACAGCCCAATTATACATTAAACCGGTTATCCATCAATTTTCATTATATCCCTATCATTATATAATATTTTCATTATATCCCCTATCATTAATTTTTTTATATTTATAATAGAAATAAAATGGATAAATTTAAAGTTTTACTGTAAAATTAAAGACTGATACTAGATATGTTAAAATTATTTTTATTTGTACTACTATACTATGATATAAAATTATTATTATATACTAATTGAATTTTAACTAGATATAATTTATCACCCGGGATTCGTAATAATTATTAATTTTATTTAAATAAAACAAAAACAAAAATTAGATCTCTAAAATCAATTGAAAAAATCTTAATACGATAATAAATAAATAAAATGATTATATTATTCTACTACTCAAACATACAATGTTCTAATGATAGAAAATGATTAGAGGTTCAACCAATAATAAATATAAAATATTTTACTTTGTTCTAATATTATTGCAAACAATTAGAAATACCCAAATATAATACAATAGGTACAACTGTAGTTATAATATGATTAGATATAATACTATATATAACTACAAATAATATACATCACCAAAAAATTAATTAAATTCAACATCGGTATATTTCTCAATATCAACATATTTGCTGTAATAATATTGCAACTAAACATAAAAAACAAAAACATATTACAACATGAGTAACAATTAATATATTTCACATTATGGTAAGATCACATAAAATTATGAAAACTTGTATTTTTAATAATTTCTCTGCATATCTTCGTCATACTTTTTGAACTAAATTATCAAAAAATATATTATTTTGATTTTTTACTCTTTGACATTTACTCATTACAAAATAAGTAAACACTTTTTTGTTGAGCACAATATTATGTAACACCAAAATACTAGATATTCAATATCAATAAATGATTTAGTTAAATTCATTTCATCCATTTCGAACATCTGCACTTATAAAATTTTATCAACTTATAAAATTTTATCAATACATTTTATTAATCACATGAACACTCTTATGGTCGAACACGATAGTATAAGAGTGTCAAATTTTAGTTTTAACTATGTAATTTAATTTAATCGATTCATTTGGTTTAAATATTTACAAATATGTAATTATACAAGATTTATTTATTTTATTTCAGTTTTTTGGTTTCATTCAATTCCCTATCATTATAATAGTATACATTTTCATCCCCTTTTTAAATGTTAATACTCTACAATTACATTATTTTCGAGTTTGTGTAACTACTTAATTGACAACATATAAATAATCTAGCCAATTGAATGTTCTTTCAAGATCAACTCTTTTAGTTTACTTCATTTTAGATGTGGTACATGTTTTTGGTACTTGATAATGTTGATTTATATTTTGTTAAAGTATCCTCTAATAGCCTTACTCAATGTTTGACTAGTTTGAATATAAAATGTAAGTTATGTTTATTGGGCCAACAAGAGATAATAGCTTTAAGTTAATTTGTAGTTGATGTGTGATAATGAAATTATCTACAATTTTATTATATATTTTTATCATAATTTAGAAGTAATTTCGGTTAGAATATTATTTAATATTGATGTAGGGCAACTATTCTATATTATACTATACTATAATAACTGGAATGACCTATAATTTGTAGTTTGTTAACCCTCATTTTAGTTATCGTGTACATCACGACCGCCGTATCTTCTTCACTAAATAATGACAAATATTTATATTATAATTTATAAACATACCATGCTTAGACCATATAAGTCCACTTGTATAGACCATGCTTAGAGTTAGAGGGGATTGATTGTTGTTTTCCTTTTGTTAATTTCTATTTGTAATCTATTTAGTTCACATTGTTCATAGATAGTCCACTCTAGGGCGTGTCCTAGAGAGCCGGGTCAATCCTCTATGTTCTTTTTTTCTTTCTTTATATATAAAATGCAATTTAGCAAAAAAAAAGGATACACATAAGTTTTAGGGTTCAAATCTTACCAACAACAAACAATTACATTATTATTTATGACTCATCAGTCATATACTATTTATTCTTTTTGAACTTAATTTGAAATTATACACAATAAAATTATAATTATATAATCATTATTTAGTATTTAAATATTTATATAAAATATTAATAAAAATGAAAATTAAAATATATAAATATTAAGCTAGTATTAATAAAAGAAGCTATATAGAAATTAATGTAGAAACGAAAAGAGTTAAAAATTAGGTGAGCAGTAGACAAGTTTATCAATGTAACTTATCCATTCTTCATGTCATCTTATATCATTACTCATAACTGGGTTGAAAAAGCATAAGAAAAAGACAAAAACAAACAAAACACTAGTTTAGTTTTTGAATTGCATTTGAGAAGGTTAGCATAAACTTTGAATTATCAATATAGACATCAAACCCAATCTTAAAGCAAATGAGAAAGAAACTTAATTTTTAGTTATTTTGATTGCATAAGTTATTTTACAATATCTTATGAGATGGTAAAATGGCATAAACTATCAAAAGTTGTATTTTTAATAATTTCTTTATATATTATTTGGATTCTTTACCCTACATGTTTGATATTTACTATTTACAAAATAAGTAAACACTTTTTTGTTGAACACAATAGTATCCTAACAAAAAAATATCATTTTTTGATTATCACTAACTAATTTAATTTAATTAATTTCATGGATTTCTAACCTTTGCAACTATAAAATTATATCAATACACTTAATAAGATGAACATTGTTATGGTCCAACACAATAATAATATCAAGAAAACCATTTCTAAACATTTAAAATTAAAATAATAAATATATTTTGTTATCCAAGCCTATGAGATATATACAGTATTACATTGTGTCTTTGTCTTGTAGTGCTTAATGTATAAACAAAAACAGTTAACAAGTAGTTGAGCAGTAGACAAGTTCATCAATGTAACCTATCCATTACATGTCATCTTATATCATTACTCATAATTGTGTTGAAAAAACCAAAGAAAAAAACAGAAAAACAAAACAGGAGTTTAGTTTCTGAATTACATCAAACCCTGTTGTGAGAGCAAATGAGAAAGAAAAGTAATGTCTCAAAAAAGTGTTCACCAGCCGCAGAGGCAATAGGAGGCAATGAAGACTTCCTCAGTCAGATATTACCACATCTCCCTGTTAAATCGCTTAGCCGATTCAAAATTGTGTCCAAACAATGGCGTGCACTCATTTGCGATCGCCAGTTCAGCCTTAGTCACGCTTGTAAGAACCCTAGCTCTAGCATCCCCTACGGGATCTTCTTCTACAACCCTCTTCCTAGAGATCTGTACTTCAGCAACCACTTCAGAAACCATTTTTTTTTGCTATACAGGTAAGCCAAATAATTCAGTTTCTTGCTCCAACATTTCCCCTCGTCCAGATTATTTAATTTACTCAGTTTCTCTCTCTATACTTCAATGTGAGGCTAAAATGCCTTCTTGTTCCGATCCTTATGATGCTTGGATCCAACCGACCATAGAGTTACTTACTGGTGAAAATACAATGAAGATGGTACAATCATGTAATGGATTGACCTTATTTCAATTCAACACTTCTGATGTACAGATAAAGTTGTACTGTATTCGTAATTTGGCTACTAATCAAATGAAAATGATACCTGTACCCAAGTTGTATGAAGATGATCCGATTGTCACGTGCAATTTGGCTTTCGATCTTTTGGCATCACCCTACTACAAAATTGTTTGTGTCAAAAATGGAGGTAAATTGTTCGGATCTCGGATTATAATATATAGTTCCGAAACTGGTCATTGGAAAGATGCCAATATTCCAACGAATAGAATGTCTGTTAAATTTGCCAAAGGAATATATTGTCAGGGTGCAATTTATTGGGTTGGGAATGATTTTTTAAGTTGCTACTGCTTTCGATTTGATGTTGAAGCTGAGAAACTGAGAAGAGTCTCTATGCCGGAAGGATGTCTAAGAGGTGTGGAGAATTCAACGGGCGCTTGCATCTTGTTTGCTCTCGCTACTTGACGGAAGAAGTGTTTTGTATCTACGAATTGGACAAAGATACTGAGAGCTGGTTTGTCAAGTATCGGGTACATATGGACTTCTTGACATCTCTGTTCCCAGAGATTGTAGTGAAAGGGGTGTATAACGATTTTCAGTACGCATTTTCGATATTGTGTGTTGTGAGCCGAGAAAATGATGAAGATTCATTCCTTGTCATGACTATTCCAGGCAAAGTTATTTCCTACGATTTCAAGAGGAATGGGATTGAGGTGCTATCTGAGCTTCCATCATTGGAAAAAATGAAATTTCAGGGTTCGAATGCATATCCATTTGTTCCAACCCTATACCCTCTGTGACGCAACACTAGTCAATAAAAGGTATGTGATTTAGTTCTGAATGTATATTTATTAATATTCACATATTATCAACTTATTTGTATACTTAAATTGTGTTCTGTGACGAAGTTTCAATGTTTAAGTTGTAGCATTTGGAATAACCTTGTCTGTAATCTGGTACTTATGTCATGTATTGTTTTCCTTGATAATCAATTTCAAAGTGTTCTCTGGATACCCTCTAGCCTCAGACAGCTGGGAGCTTGATATATATGTTTTGCTCTTTCCCAGGGAGTAGGTGCATAGGGGGACATTGTCCTTGGGATTGTTTTGGAGAAGGGATAAATGACTTGTGCTGTCTGTTTTATTAGGTCTATCTTCTACACATTTTGTTGTATGAAATTGCTTTTGACTTTATAGCCGCCCCCGGGGGGCAGCCGTGTTTTGACCCTCCATTTTACATCCAATTTCTTATTTAGCTTATAAATATGAATCAAGAAATTTAAAATATGAGATTATTTTATACAGTTATGTAAAAATCTTTTTGTTGTTTTTCAAAATTGGCTTCAAATTAATATATATAGTTTCAAATTATTTAAGTGGCGCATAATATTACTAGTTTGTTAAATATGAGAATCGAATAACTTATTAGGATGGACTAAGAGTACTTAAGTACTCATGATGCAAGAGTACTTAATTAAGAACTCATGATTTAATTGATGGATACAATTTTTTGGCAATTTTTAGCACCTTCTATACTATACTATTATAAGCGAAACATGGTTTCGTTTGGTCGGTTGGTTAGCATCTTCCTAAAATGGTTGTTAACACTTTCCAAAACAAAGTTAAAGTAAATATATTTTATTTAAAAAAATTAAATCATGTATTTGATATAATTATAAACTCTTTGATTGACAATCCTACTTGATTCCTAATCGCACTCAACTTCTTTTTTACCTTTTTCGTACGGAACCAAACACTTCCAAAATTAATTTTAATAATTCAAATTTAAAAATAACAATTTATTAACAAATCAAGAACAAATTAAATTTTTTTTATCACATCAATCGGATACACCAAATCAACCGCATACACTGCTCCGATAAGCGTTCACGGTCGGAGCACTTTTTATTACTTTAACTATTTAGAATTTGAATCTGTCAATAACATGATATATAAATTATTACCTTTATCATGAATTTCAATAAAACATATTTATTATCTGCTAAAATTTAATTTTATATAATAAAAAATAGTTAAATAATAAAAATATATAATCAGTCTATGCGTCGCACGGGTTATAGGCTAGTAACCTCCTAAAGAGTGAATGTAATAATTTGCTCATCAGTAGGAATTATTTTAGATCATAAACCTTATACCATAAAACTTGAAAAACGTGAAGACTTCTAATAGGTTTTCTACCCAATAATGGTTTTTTGGTGACCACAGTAGAGAAAAAGGTTCATAGAATTAAACTTTAGAAATTACCTTCCAGCTAAAGTTATAAAGGGCATCATTGTTTATAAACATGTTTCTATGTGAAAATGAGTTAAGATAAAAGGATATGTTTTCAGTTTTGACACAACAAACATATACATGTCGTGTAACTAGCCCAAGAACCAACTATCAAACACACGGTGGTGCCATGAAATTCTTTATACTTGTACAATAATTTTATCCAGTTGGACCACAGATAACTTAGAGAATGCAAACATTATGTTTTTTACTCATTATGTGTTTGTTTCAGGATAGTACACATACACAGTACTCAAGAATTGATATTTTGAATACAAGGAAGAACAGTACGTACTTTTGTTATTGATGTTAATAGAAAAGAACAGATTACAAAGTAAATATATATAGAAAAGAAGCAATATCTAATTCCTATAAAGCAACAAGAAATTCTAACTGAACTCCACCTTTTCTGCTTATTATTTCTTGATTCCTAAAATCATGGAACTAACCGAAGGAATAAAAGGATACATTCCACTAATGCAGACGCGGTTTAACAGCTCAGCAATGACTCAGACAAGTTTAGATTATATTCTCAACATTCCCCCGTAATCTAAAGTTTCTCCTGTAACTTCTTAATCCCTAGTAGTGAACGCATTCGTTCGAATTTAATTGTAGACATAGCCTTGGTCAGAATATCTGCACACTGCTCCTCAGTTCGCACATGTTTAAATATAATTTCACCTCGCTCAACACACTCACGAATAAAGTGGTAGAAAATATTGGTGTGCTTACTGCGTCCATGAAATACCAGATTCTTCGCCAAGTCGATGACAAACTTGTTATCAATATAGATGATGACAGGACAATGTTTCATATTAGTTACCTGTGTGAGCAAATTTCTTAACCAAATTCCCTGACAAGCTGCTGTTGTGGTCGCCATGAACTCTGCCTCGCATGAAGACAGAGCTACATACATATGTTTCTGTGAAACCCATGTGACTAGACCTTCATTTAAATAGAATGCTACACCCCAGTGCTTCTTCTATCTTCTATGCTTCCACCAAGGTATGTTCCCTTCCAGTAAATCAAATCGTAGTCAAGTGTACCCGTCATATAATAAAGGATTCTTTTGACTACGTTTAGATGTGTAACAGTGGGACGCTCCATGAATCTACTGAGGATTCCTACTGAATATGCAATATCTGTTCTGGTATGGACCAAATATCTTAGCCCACCAACCAAGCTTTTGAACATAGTAGGATCAACTAGTTTGCCTTTTTCATCCTTATCCAATTGCGTCTTCATCTCCATGGGAAACTTTGAAGAATTGCAATCGGCTAAATCAGCCTTTTCTAGTAACCTTTTCGCGTATGTGGACTGCTTCAACTTTATGCAGCTCCCTTCTTGTTTAACTTCAATGCCCAAATAGTAAGATAATTTGCCAAGATCCCTCATTGCAAATTGTTTTCTCATTTGTTGCTTAAATTTAACAATGGTCGCAACACTGGTGCCTGTGATTAATAGATCATCAACATAAACGCCTATTATCAAAGCTTCACTTCCTTCCTGCTTCGTATACACAACATGTTCGTACGGGCACTTGGTGAATCCGAGCTCCTCCAAAAACTTGCTTAATTTTGAGTACCGAGCAAGTGGTGCTTGTCGTAGTCCATACAATGCCTTTACCAATCTATAAACCATGCGCTCCTTATTTTCTTTTATAAATCCTTCCATTTGAGACACATAAACCATTTCCTCCAATTATCCATTGAGAAACGACGATTTCACATCTAGATGATGCACTTCCCAAGAAATTTTTGTTGCAAGTGCTAACAACAATCCTCCCGTTTCCAAGCGAGTCACAGGGGCCAATACTTCTTTAAAGTCAATCACCTATTTTTGTGCATATCCTTTCGTGACCAGCCTCACCTTGTGCTTGATCACATTCTAATTGGAGTCCCTTTTTAATATATAAACGAACTTTAATTCGATTTATTTATGCCCAGGTGGTAACTCCTCAAGTTTCCATGTATCATTTTTTTGATTGCTTCAATCTCACTTCTCATGGATTGTTCTCAGGCCTTTTCTTTCATGGCATGTTCAAAATTACAAGGTTCATCTGTCCTACACAGCAGAAGTTCCTCTTATAATTCTATTTCTTCAGTTTCATCATATATTTCCCCAATAAATCTGTATTTTCTGGGTTGATCGCTGCTGCTTCTTGAGTTCTCGCTTGGGCTTTGATACCCAGCATCTGGCAATACTGTACCGGACCCTGAAGTGTTATTTGCACCCTCACTTTCTTCATTATCCCTGCCAGTTGCACCATTACCGTAACTGTTAGAGCCATCCTCTGTATTTTTTTTTCGGTTAGCATGATACTAACCATCACAGGTGAACTTCGAGCAACATGTATATCTTGTTTTTGCTGATCCCATTTCCATGCTCTGGTTTCCTCGAAAACAACATCCCTGCTCACCAGAATTTTCTCAGTTTCTGGGTTATAGATCTACAGGCTTTACTTCCAGGTTCTTTTCCAAGGTATATAACCATTTTGCTTTAATCGTCCAGCTTATTGGTGTGCACAATTGGCACTTTCATGTGTGCCACACAACCTAAGACTTGCACATGACTGACATCCGGCATGCATCCATTCCATACTTTATAGGGTGTCATGTTTGACAAAGCTCGAGTTGGCAAACGATTGAGTATGTAAATTGAGTGTCGAACTGCCTCCCCCCAAAGTATTGGTGGTAATTTCATTTCTTTTAGAAAACTTCTAGCCATGGCAACGACTGTTCTATTTCTACGTTCCACAACCCCATTCTGTTGAGGGGAGTATAGAGCCATAAGGTGCCTTACAATCCTATTCTCTTCACAATAAGAATTAAATTGATTCGGGCAAAACTCTCCACCTCGACTAGTCCTCAATACCTTTATTTTTCTTCAGAATTGCTTTTAACAAACATCTTAAATTTCTTGAAAGTTTCAAAAACATCATCTTTATTTTTCATCATATATACCCACATTAATCTACATTAATCATTAACCAAAAGTAGGAAGTATTTGTTACCTCCCTTTGTTGTTGGTGCAATCGGTCCACACAAATCGGCATGAACTAGTTCCAGAGTTCTTGTTGCTTGAAACTCAGCTTTCGTGGGGAATGGATTTCGCCTCTGCTAGGTCATTAGACAAGCTGTGCATATAGTCTTGGGCTGAACTAGCTTTGGCAAGCCCCGTACCATTCCTTTATCAGACAGATGCATCATAGCCTTGAAATTAACGTGACCAAGACGAGAGTGCCAAAGCCACGTGCTTTCTTCGATATTTGACATAAGACAAGCAACATTTCTAGATTCAAGAATAATTTTATAGAGACTGTTTGCCAACCTTTTTACCTTCATGAGAAGCCTCCCTTTCTGATCATTCACCCACAGATAAGTGCCACTAAGTACCACTTTATTTCCACTCTCAGATAGGTGCCCAAGGCTTATAATGTTGTTATATAAATTGGGGATATAATACACCTCACGCAACATCACTTCTCCGCCAGTCTTGAAAATGAACATCACTGATCCCTTCCCTTTGATTTCGACTGTAGAGCCATCTCCAAATTTCACCTTCCCTGTTACCTTTTCATCTACTTCTTTAAATTTTGCACGTTGTCCTGTCATGTGATTGCTTGCGCCGTTATCTAAATACTCGACATTTGACTCCACCTTCTCTTCTTTATTTAATTTTGGTCGGACATCATTTTCATTTAGTAACAAGTTTTCCTCTCCTTCACACTCTGTCACCAATAAGACCGGTTCGTCGTCCTGGACTTGGGTCATTGTACCTCTGAATTTCCTTCAAATTTCGGATGCTTCTCATGTCATGGTTTCTGGCATTCAACTGCGAAGTGACTATATCCATAACAATTGAAGCATTTCAATCTGCTTTTGTCACGTACACCATGATAGCTACTGCCACAATGATCTTTTTATTTTTTCTATTTTATCCATTCCTCTCTGAAAATTAGGAGTTTCTCTTCACTATTCTCGTCTTTCACCCATTCTTCTTCTGTAAACAGCAGAACGTACTATCTCCTTGATAGTCATCTCGTCCATTTTTCCAAACTACTCTATTGCTGACATGATTTGCAAGAACTTTGATGAAGTCGCTCTCAGTATTTTCTTCACTACATAACTTTCTTCGATCGTCTCCGCAAGAGTGTGAATATTTGTTTCCAACACATTTAGCTTCATATAGAACTCGTCAACATTATGAGTGTCACTCAAACTCTGATTTCATGGTTTGAACTTGAGCGTTCTTAACCCGATTCGCTCCCAGACATATCGTCTTGATGGCCTCTCATGCACTTTTTGCTGATTGTTTATCAGCAACAGATAGCAGAACATCTTTTGGTATCGATTGATAAATCGCCGCCAATGCTACTTTATTCATCTTGTCTTCAAACTTTACCTTCTCATCTGCAGGTCCAACTGCTTCCCAGATTCCATGGGCTTGCATGAAAGCTCTCATCTTAATAGACAACGTTGTATAGTTCACCTTTGTCAACATCGGATAACTCAACGTTATTGACCCATCCTTGCCTTTAGTTCCTTCCATCATTAACAACTTTGGCATATATTTTGGCATCCACAGATCGCTAGCTATGATACCAAATGTTTGTTTCATACTAGTACACAGACACAATACTAAGCTAAAGAACTGATATTTTGAATACAAGGAAGAACAAAATGTACTTTTGTTATTGATGTTGATAGAAAAGAGGAGATTACAAAGTAAATATATATAGAAAAGAAGCAACATCTAATTCCCATAAAGCAGCAAGAAATCCTAACTGAACTCCACCTTTTCTGCTTATTGAATCTTGATCCTAAAATCATGGAAATAATAGAAGGAATAAAAGGATTCATTCCACTAATACAGACGCGGTCTAACAGCTCAGCAATGAATCAGACAAGTTTAGATTATATTCTCAACATTATGTTGGATAACAAGCTGGTGTTAGGAAGCTATTTATGATATTTTATGTATCTAGTTATGTCATTCCTAGGTTATATCAGGACTCTGTATGTTATTTATTTGAAAATTTGAAAATAATCAGAGTAAATATAATGATAATTACATCCCGATATTCATTCATTTCCTATTTATTCTTTCATGAAAACTAAACTATAACATTCAAACCGACTACATACGGGACCCAATACCTTGGTAAATTTATATTCGTAAAAGCTAGATATTTGTTATATATTAATTGTTGTCTGTATAAACACCTCAAATCCTATAATTTTTATTATTCTTAGTAATGTTCTTATTGGGTCGAGGTCCTCACTGAGCACATAAACATACATACTGAACCGATCAGTGTAGATTCTGGTCGAGTAGAGAAAAAAAATACCATTTATAACATTAAAGGCCACAACCCAATATATGTTAATTCTAAGTTAATCCACCACATGTCAGTTGAAAAACCTAGCGATTTATTATACATTAGTTGTTGATTTGTATCTATAAAGATCCAAAATACTTTTATTTTTATGGATGTGCGATATTATATGGAGATACCCAAATATTTTAGATAAAAATGTAGGTAAAAATTACCACATTCATATTAAGCATGTTTTTATTTATACCTCTAACCCACACCCTACACATGCAAAGATAGAAAAAGAAATATAGGGAAGTCCTTTAAATACATCATACTAATGAGTTAATTAGCATGTGAAATAAAGAATTTATTTGTGTAAGAAAATACATTATTTTAACGCTTTCTCCGTATAGGATAAAAAGTTAATTTAGAAACTGTCCTACAATCAGCAAGACAACATTTTATATATAAACATGTTTATGCATTAAAATGGGCTGAAATGTCATAAAATAAAGAGTGAAAAGGGATATTTAGAAATTTATATTAATAAATTGTTATTTATTAAAATATAAAGCGGATTTATTTAGTCAATGACAAAATCTGAAACTACCATAATAAGAAAATTATCATGATAATAAAAATATTTAGCATTTGTAATAATATATATATATATATGTTAACACATATTTAAACCTACGATGAAAGTTTTCGACAACCATGTATCAAAACGAATTTGCCAAAATTGCAATCACAAAACAATAGAAAACAAAATGTAAATCTGCAACCGCAAGATAACAAAAGGAACCTACATGTTATTGGATAGGAAACGTAAATAAAATAATTATCCAAGTACATTCAAACCTCAATTAGAGTTAATTTAAAATTCAATCAGTAAGGGAACAAAAATCATCCATGTCAACCAATAACCAACCAAAATAAATTTAAAAGTAAAACAAATCTGCAACAATAGAATACAATACCAATATCAAAACTGAATTCAAATTGCTAAATTGTATCAAAATCTAAACTGAAATTCAATAACAAATCCCATATAACACCAAATCAAAAATATAATCTTAAACAAAAATTGAATCTAAACCATAATTAAATCTAACCAACAAACCTTATGTAAATGTGACCATATATGCTTTCAGTTCTAATATCAAACCAAAATCAAAACCAAATCCATATCTACATTATAAGTACTGATTCTAAATAAGCAAAGTTTTCCAATCCCACACGATACAAAACTGAAATTCAAGCCATATCGAAATATAATCCAATGAGGAAAGTGATAAAACTTCAAAAAAATCTTACAAATGGTGTCCCAAGATTAATCCCACTATAGCGCCTTAGAAAAAATAAACGTAATAATGTAAATTAAAAAAATTGCATCTTAACAAGATAAAAGAATAATATTTTCACACAATAAACATATAAGTGTCATGTACTTACGTAATTAAAGGAGTCATGTAATGGGTAAAGATTTTCCAACAATCAAACTCATGATGACAAGCATTCTTCGTGCTTGTACAAGAATAACATGTTGGACCACAAATAATTTTTGGAAAGAAAGCATAATACAAATATTATATTTTTTACACATTATGTTTAAAGGTAATAACAAGACAAAGTAGATTTGCAAGAAGTTGTCATTCTATTTATTAAAGAACATGGTTGAAGCTCTCTAAAAAGTATGTAATTTTAAGTAGTTAATCCTAAATTATGTCAAGATATGATTATGGATTTTTATTAAAGAACGGTAAATAAGAGTAAATACAAATATATTCATGTTTTTCTAAATTACGTAATATATTAAATTAAATATAAGAGTTTTACTTATAATCTCTTTACCTATGCCATATTCACGAAAATCAGGAATTCGTACAATTTGGATTTTCAAATATCCTTTAGTCAAAAATCCAAATAAATATTGAGGAAGGACTCTATAAGGTGGGGATATCTATGTGTAATATCATGTAATTTTCAACATTAGATTAATAATTAAATAATAGAATAAAAAATATTAAAATTAGACAAGGACTAGGATTTTAAAACTGAATTATACTAATGGGCCTAAAATTTGAATCAGACTTGAATACGGATAACTTGTAAGTTAGGAAATAGGGTTTTGTATCGTTATAAATACATCATATTCGTTTTACTCGTTTATAATATCATAATTCGTATGGCTCTTTTATAGAAAAATCAGCAATCTTGTAAAATTCTAGAAAATTCATCGTAAGTTAGAATTCGTGGGTTTTGGACTTTTGGAAAAGGTCTTTTCGTTCTCTACAACTTTCGTGATTCGTTTTTTCCAAGAAAACATTGTTTAGATGGTCAAAAGAGAAAATTTTAGATCTTGACATGGTTTGAGGTAAGTTTTTGATTGATCTTACTCGTATTTTCAAATTGTGTGATATATGTGTACATTTAATTATCAAAACTTGGGCTAAGTGATGATATATTTAAAATTATTATGTGTAATAGTATATGTATTTTTGTATATGTGTGGTGTTGAGATAATAATTTTGGATCTCTGATTTATGCCATGATTTGGGAAAATATCGAATAAGAACTAGGACCGTAGTCACCGAATTGTAGTGGCACTTTTTTGAAAATGTAGGACTGTTATCACCGGGTTGTAGTGGTCGTGGCATGGATTATGGATTTTTAATATTGTCTTTTATGTGTTATGTGCATCGTATATTTATATGTTGTTTCGACCAACTAGTTGGATCAATTGCTTTCTTGCTTGGATGTTTACCTCAATACTTACAATTTTCAGGTTTCGTCTAAGATTCGAGTTGGATAGCATTGGATTCGAGGACTTAGAATTGCAGTAGACTGATTTTGGACTTCCGTTAGCTGCGCTTTTGTAATACCCAACTTTGGGATTGAATTTTGGATTAATAAAGTGTATTTTACATTAGTTTTGATTTAGTATTTAATAGTTCGGAAGTGCGGTTCATTACACAATTTGATGATCTATAATAATTTCAATGATCATGTGCTATGAAATATTGAACATCCATGATGTTTTTTATATATTGCACTTATCAATTGAATTTGTTGGAGAATACAACTTCAGTTTTTATTGAAACATAGAATTCTAATTATTTTTTAATCTTTTTATGTACTTTCGGTTTGATAAAGGTAATTATATGGTTGTATATTATTCATACCACTACAAGAAACTCATGATATTTTTTACTAACTAAAAACAATTGCGACTAAAATCTACAATATATGGTCGAATTTAAGGGCATAGGTAAATTCGGCCATTTACGCTCGAATTCAAGAACAGTCATTCAGTTGTTCGAATTTAGTAGTTAAATTCAACCGATTTTTTATTCAGTCAAATTTAGCAGCGAAATTTGAACGATTTTCTGTTCTCACAAATTTAGTACTCTTCAAAAAAATATGGGGGAAACTTCCCCATAATAACTTGAAATTTGCAAAATAAATTCGACCATTTTTGTTCAGATTTAGTAAATGGTAAGGGTGGGAAATTTCCCGCCTTTTTTCAAAATGAATGGAAATAATAAATTTCCCGTCAAAGTAAAAATATCAAAAGTTTTGTTTATTAAATTCGACCAAAATGTTAAAATTTAGCTAATGCGACCGAAACCTGTTGAAAAATTCTATTTTTTTTTAAAAAAAAATGTTTTTATTTTTTAAATGGTTAGTACATATAATGCAAAGAAAAAATTAAATTGAAGGACACTTTTATTATATAAAAATTTAATTTAGAAAAAAAATAGTAGATATGATATAAGTATGTTGAATTTTTATTTGTGTTATATATGGTGAATTTAAAAAAATATTTTAAATAGTTAGAACAAATACAAAAAAATAAAAAGTATCACGAAAACACATGCTTAAATAAAAATTTACAGAACGTGATGTCAATGTTATAAAAAAAAATATTGAAAAACACTTTCATTATATAAAAAAAAAGAAAAAAAATATAGATAAGATATAAGTACGTTGAATTTTTTTTGTGTTATATACGATAATAATTAAAAAATCTTAATTAGTTAGAATAAATACAAAAAAATATATATATATAACATGTAGAAGACATATGATTAAATAAAAATCAATGTGATAATAAAATCTTCTAATTAAATAATTGGGAAGCTTTCTATAATTACATGTGAAATTTAGGGTTTAAAAAAAATATTTGAGTAAATCAACCATAGGAATGAGAAGATTGTTAAAAATCAAGAGTGTACATAACAAATAACCTACTTTATTATTTAACACTAATAAGAAATACCGGTCAAACTACTGGTTGATTGTTAAAATAGGAAACCAAAAATATTTATTTTTTTCTCATATTTTGTCCTACCACTAAAAATATAGATCTTAAAATCTGTACATTTGGATTATTCAAAAATATTTAAAAAATATATGTAAATATGAGTATGAAACTAAACATTAGTCAATAGTACTAATTATTGGTTGATTGTTAAAATAATAAGAAAAATAACTTTATTTGTTTTGAAAATTTTGTCAGGTCACCAAAATATATAGATCTTGACATCCGTATGATTGGATCATTCGTAGATATTTTAAAAAAGTTAAAATATCAATATCAGACTAAACCCTAGCTACAAGTACCATTAACCATGGGTTGTTAGTTGAAATAACAAACAAAATTAAATCATTTTTGTTTTTTTAATTTTTTGTCCAATCTCCAAAATATGTAGATCTTGACATTCGTACATTTGGATCATTAATAAATATTTATAAAAAATCGAAATACAAATATAGGGTTAAACACTAGTAAGAAATACTGGTCAAACTACCAGTTGACTTTTAACAAATAAAAAAAAAATATTTTTTTCTAAAAATTGTTTTATATCATTAAAATATATATATATTGACATCCGTATGATTGTATCATTTATAAATTTTTTGAAAAAAATCAAAACACCAATATGAGATTAAACACTAGTTAGAAGTAGACGTGGCAATTTGGATACCGGTTCGATTTCAGATCGGATAAATTTCGGATCGGATTTACTTTCGGATTATGATCCATTTGAAGTCCATTCGGATCGGATGTGATTCGGTTCGGGTATAATTCAGATTAAAATTGGACCACTTATCAATTGAATTTGTTGAGAATTCTAATTATTTTTTATATCTTTTTATATACTTTCGGTTTGGTAAAGGTAATTATAAGGTTGTATATATTATTCATACCACTATAAAATGATTGCGACTAAAATCTACAATATATGGTCGAATTTAAGGGGCACGTGTAAATTCGACGATTTACGCTCGAATTCAAGAGTAGTCATTCAATTGTTCGAGTTTAGTAGTTAAATTCAACCGATTTTTTATTCGGTCAAATTTAGCAGCCAAACTTGACAGATTTTTATTCGCTCAAATTTAGTAATCTTCAAAAGAATATGGGGGAAACTTCCCGATAATAACTTGAAATTTGAAAATAAATTCGACCATTTTTGTTCAGATTTAGTAAATGGTAAGGGTGGGAAATATCCCGCCTTTTTTCAAAATGAATGGAAATAATAAATTTCCCGTCAAAGTAAAAACACCAAAAGTTTTGTTTACTAAATTCGATCAAAATGTTAAAATTTAGCTAATGCGACCGAAACATTTTTAAAATTTCTAATTTTTTTTAAATTGTTTTTATATTTTAAATGGTTAGTACATATAATGCAAAGAAAAAATTAAATTGAAGGACAATTTCATTATATAAAAATTTTATTTAGAAAAAAATAATAGATATGATATAAGTATGTTGAATTTTTATTTGTGTTATATATGGTGAATTTAAAAAAAAATAGTTAGAATAAATACAAAAAAAATAGAAAGTATCAAGAAAACACCTGCTTAAATAAAAATTTACAGAATGTGATATCAATGTTATAAAAAAATATATTGAAAGACACTTTTATTATATAAAAAAAATTAGAAAAAAATATAGATTTGATATATGTACGTTGAATTTTTATTTGTGTTATACACGATAAAAATTAAAAAATCTTAATTAGTTAGAAAAAATACAAAAAATAAATATAGCATGTAGAAGACATATGCTTAAATAAAAATCAATGTGATAATAAAATCTTCTAATTAAATAATTGTGAAGCTTTTTATAATTACACATGAAATTTAGGGTTTAAAAAAAATATTGAGAAGATTGTTAAAAATGAAGAGTGTACATAAAAAATAACCTACTTTATTATTTAACAGTAATAAGTAATATCGGTCAAACTACTGGTTCACTATTAAAATAGCAAACCAAAAACATTTATTTAGTTCTAATATTTTGTCCTACCACGAAATATATAGATCTTAAAATCCGTACGTTTGGATTATTCATAAATATTTGAAAAATATATATAAACATCAGTATGAAACTAAACATTAGTCAATAGTACTAATTATTGGTTGATTGTTAAAATAATAAGAAAAATAACTTTATTTGTTTTGAAAATATTTTCAGGTCACCAAAATATATAAATTTTGACATCCGTATGATTGGATCATTCGTAGATATTTTAAAAAAATTAAAAAATCAATATGAGACTAAACCCTAGCTACAAGTACTATTAACAATTGGTTATTGGTTTAAATAACAAACAAAATTATTTTTATTTATGTTTTTTAAATTTTTTGTCCAATGTCCAAAATATGTAGATCTTGACATCCGTACATTTGGATCATTAATAAATATTTTTTAAAAAATTGAAATAATAATATAGGGTTAAACACTAGTAAGAAATACTGGTCAAACTACTAGTTGACTTTTAACAAATCAAATAAATTTATTTTTTTCTAAAACTTTTGTTATATCATTAAAATATATATAGATTGACATCCGTATGATTGTATCATTTATTATTTTTTTGAAAAAAATCAAAACACCAATATGAGACTAAACACTAGTTAGAAGTAGACTTGGCAATTCGGAGAACCGGTTCGGTTTCGGATCAGATAAATTTCAGATCGGATTTACTTTCGGATTATGATACATTTGATGACCATTCGGATCGGATGTGATTCGGTTCAGGTATAATTCAGATTAAAATTCGATAAAATTCGGATTAAGATCCGACAAAATTTTGTTCGGATTGAATTCGGTTCGGATATTTTCGGATCATAACTTATTTATTTTTTCAATTTTTGAGATTTAAAAACTATCCTTTTTATTTAATTTAGTATTTTTAATGTAATATAATGTACTTTTACAAAAGAATATGATTAAATAAGTATGCTATCATAAACATAAAATTGTTTAAATATACATTTTGCTTATTTCCTGTCATATTCGATTCGGGTAATATATTATTCGGTTTTAATCGGTTTCAAGTTATAATCGGATCTTGTATTTCAGATCATTTTCGGTTAAATTTTCGATTCGGGTATTTTTCAGATCGATTTAAATCAGTTTTCGTATAATTATCGGATTGTATGATTTAGATCTCGGATCGGATCTCGGTTTCATGAATTTCGGTTTGGTTCTTTGGATCCAGACCCATTTTTCCAGGTCTAGTTAAAAGTATTATTCAAATCATTGATTAATGGTAAAAATAACAAATTAAATTAATTTATTTTTTTCTTAAATTTTTAACGTATCACCAAAATATATAGGTCTTGACATTTGCATGGTTGGATCATTCAAAATATTTTTAAAAAATTCGAAACATCAATATAGAATTAATCACTAAAATAGAAAACCACATAAATTTATATTTTTCTAAAATTTTTGGTTGTATCACTAAAATTTATAATTAAATAAAATTGTAAGAAAAAACCAATTTATTTAAAAACTATAATCTTAAATATTTTAACAAATATATATGTCGTTTGTATTAAATATTACCACCAACCGCAGTTTCTTGAATTTAGCATCTAAATTCTACCGAAATTGGTCAAATTTAGCTACTAAATTCGACTAAAATTAGTCAAATTTAGATGCTAAATTTCACCAAAAATGGTACAGTTTACCATATTCTATTTTCGACTAATTTGGTTAAAATAGTAAAATTTGATCATTATTGGTCGAAGTTAGCACATATCAGGATTGTCATTTGTCACGACTATATTGGCCGAGAAGGAAGCACAAGGATTGCCAACTTAAATTAATCTTGATAATTAATTTATATCTTAATCATTTCATCCCAACCATTAAACCTTTCACCCTCATCTATTTTTGTTTAAATTCCTAATTCAGTTTCATTCTCTAATAAAAAAAATTACACTCATACTTAATCTTAATCTTTAACTACATACGCACTTATACATATTTTGTATATTCCAAGCAACATACATACATAGATACACACATACATACATATATATATACACACACAGCTCTCGTATTATACCTTATCTAATTAAATTTCTCAAAATGAAGAATTAATTTAAACCATTTCCAGTGAATTCCTCTGATTACCACAAATTCCGATGAGTTCACCGGTTCACAACAATTCCGGCGAGTTCATTTCCATGACCTTCGACTAGAGTTTATCTCCCCTCCTACAAATTCATTTGTGGAAAGTTAGAAGTGAAATAAGACTAGTATTAATTTGTTCATATATATGAACCAATTTAAGTTTATTCTTTGTTTTTTTTATATTTCTTTATCATTTGGTGGAGTTAATTTTTATAATGTTTCAATTTCCATATGTTAATAAAGGATAGAGATTGTTGTATTATAAAATCTATATTACAAATTTATTTAATTTTAAGATTATTAAACAATTATTATTGTGTTTGTTATTATTTGATAAAAATACATTAAAGAAAATCTAGTAACAAGTTCCAAAAATTTGTTCAACAACAAAATGTATTCTTCTGCATTCTACTAATGTTTTTGAAAAAATCTAGAGTTTAATTTAGCAAACTTATTTTTGAGAAGATTTATCAAATTTAGTAATTTTGGGTGGGATTTTTGAATTTTTGCCAAAAATTTGACATTTCGTTAAATGGTTCAGGATGAGTTTTTACAACGAATTTAGATCGAATTTAGTCGTTCGAATTTATTCGGTCAAATTTAGTACTGTCGAATTTAGCTTAATTTGATCGTACGTTTCATTTTCGACTAGTCTTTGTTCGAAAATAGTTAAATTTAGACCAAACAAATTCATTCGAAAATAGTTGGTCGAAAATAGTTATTTTCGACTGAATTCAGTCAAATTTAGTTAAATTTGACCAAACAAATTCATTTGAATCTAGCCGAATTTCTTGTAGTGTATGCAGAGGGGAGGAAGAAATCACTACAGATTTGTGGGGAGGAAAAAACCACATGTACAGATTTTTTGGCCAGTAATAACGAGTATTAGTGACTTACGAGATTCACTACTATGTATTCATTTGTAGCCTGATCATTATAAGATGACTTTTGTTTCTTCGCTGGCTCTTGTTGCTTCAAATGGAAATTAGCAACCAAATTATGATATGGAAGAAGGCGAGATTGTCTCCGATGATTGCAATGTATGTGTTGATACAAAGAATAAGATGGGGTGTTCTCTTCAATTATAAATTGGCAATAAAAAATTGGATCAACGGACTCACACATATACTTCTTATTGGATTGGAATTATAAGGATGATCTTCTACGATTGTCTCAGAACGTAAAACATCTAAATTTCATAGAGGCGTCCTTGAAGTCACGTCCCATGTGAATACAACCATGAGCTCAAATTTATCTCGTGCACTTACTACTACTTCAAAGCCTGCGGATGAAAGGTCTTATTTTTATTGTTGTATTAATATTTATCATTTGTATTAATATTTACTTTAATCAGACATTATTATTTTCTTGCATTGGGGTCTTCATGGAAATAGCTTCCCTACTCTTCGGAGTAAGGGCATGGTCTGCATACATCTGATCCTCCCTAGACACTGCTTAAAGAGGTATATACTGGGTGTGTTTGATTTGGTTTTGTTTAGTAAGAAATCAATTATGTTTTTTCCTTAATAAACTAAAGACAAAACGATAATATAAACCAGACATTAACTACTCTTTTTAAATATCTAGAAATTTTGTTACAGATTGATCATGTATATTCAAACATTAATTTCATAAAAAATAAATTTTATTATTATTCCATGCCAAATAAATTAAACTTTAGAAAATAGATGAATGAAATACAAAATTGATTCCCTAACTAATCTATTCATGGCCAAGTTCATCCAACTATTCATTCCTTTAATTCCCGATTCCTTTCCCACCACAACCTAATATTTTGAATACAATATTGAAAGATCAAAGTATTGATCATTTGGGTAGCTCTAAATTATAACAAGCTTATCAAGATTATTTCTAATTCTCGTACTCTCACATACACCACATACATACAAATATATAGGAAAATAAAAATTTCTTAGAGACGTTTAAATAGAATTTAAGAGATTAATAATAAGCCGCTAGCAAGATTATATTTAGAGGGGGACAGAGGGAGAGGGGAAGAGAGGTAGGGAGAGATGCTTTGTCGTAAAATTCAGTGGTTTTTTAAGGTGATCTGTGTTAAATTTTTAGTGTTTTGTCTTGAAATTTAGTGATTTGCTCTTAAAGTTTAGGTGATTTGTATTGAATAATTTTGTGATTAAGACGTAAATTTGATGGTTTTAGGATAGTGGAAATCAACTAGTGAATCTTTAACTGTTATATGCGATGACAATTATTTTAAATAATATTGGCTTTGATGGAGCAAATGTGATTGTGTTTGTATCATTAAGGATCAGATTGTGCAACAGCGGATTAGGCAACAGTGATGATGGTAATTATTGGTTGTAGGTTTTTGGTAACTCTGAAAAGTTACGTGTAGTAGAGAATGCAGTAATGGAAAAAGAGATATTTTGTGTGTATTTGATCGCCATGCTTTTGGTCTACTGAGCCTATTTTTATACACAAATTAAGTTATAACTATAAGAAGGGTCTCTTTAAAGGATCCTATCTCTCTCTCCATATATATATATATATATATATATCTATGGAGGTTACTCTAATAAAAATCAAATTTAGAATAAAACTAGAAACCAGATAATATTTTTTTAAAATTACTTCGAAATATATCATACATGGTATGCAAATCGATTGTTAAAAAAAAATTACCGTTTGACCAAAAAAATCAAATTAAAAATGGAGGAGAAAAACTGAGATTGTATGTGGGAGGGTGCATATTAGTTGGGTGAGGTGCTTTTATGGCACCATTACATTAGATTGATCTAATGGCTTAGATTAATTTCTATTTTAGGTTTAATTCTATTTGATCATTTTCCTATATATATATATATAGACACACACACTATTACATTAATAACGAAGAAATGAAAGTTTGGTTGATAGTCGGTCTGGTCAACGTAATTATAGTAATATTTAAAATAAAACACTCTCATAAATAGATTAATATTCACAATAGAATTATGATATGCCCAAAGATTTTGGTTTAAACTAAATAATATATAAAATTCAACCCGGATGGGCTAAACAAAATAATGATATTGATCTAATCTTAAATAAAAAATAAAAATAAACTACATATAGTTAGTTGGATTTGTAGGCTCCAGATATTAAACACAATGATAATCGAATCCAAGTAGCACACCATGGTGATCGAATATAAAATATTTTAAAATCATATCAAAACTTAATAACTGAATCCAAAATGATTTATAAAACCAATACAAACATTAAATGTAACACATGCACACATACCAACAAAACAACCTCTTTAAAGTTAATACCAACCATTCTTAAATTAATCATTCATAGTGGCGTCACCCATCTCCTCATGTTCATCATATTTATATTCATCGCCACCTACACCAACCTCCACTTCCGAGATTCCATCATCTTTCTTCTAGTACTTGTCTTACATCATGGTGCGCTGTTTGGATTCTTGTACACACATATAAAATTAATTAACAAGAGAAAGCATATCAGCCGACGGATACACATAACGATGTGAACTAAAATAAAATATGGAGATTGTTAAAAAAAATAATATGATTAGATCAACCATCCATTGAGACTATATATATATACAAGACCAAAACAAAAATATGATTACATGACAATTATAAAAAGATAATAATCAAAATTTTAATTGTAAATCATCAAAAACAATTATTATATATTTGAAGTAATGCAATTTCTCTCATAACTGATGATCATCTTTGACATTAATCCTATAAAATTATATTAGTAATGTAAATAATTATTTTTTACAAATTTTATCTATATACTTGTAATAATACTCGATTATGTACTTCTGATATAACTTGATATAACTCACCACGAGCAAATTGGTTTGTGATAATGTGCTTTGACCATCATCGAGCAAACAACCGTTGGGAGTTGTCCCACATCATTTATCATTTATGGGAGAGGCCTTTTAGCATCTAGTTAGACCTTTTGGGATAACTAGAATATAAGCACCTAGTTAACTCCATTAGTATTAGGCCCTTTGGGGATGTGGCCAAAAAAAACCGTGCGGGCCTGGCTCAGAGCGGACAATATCAAACTAATGTGGAGTTAGGCCTGCTTAGCAAGCCGATCACACAATCAAGTGGTAGATTCAACAGGTGTCGAGTTTGATGTGTGAAGGGGAAATTGTTAGGAGTTGTCTTGCATCATTTCTTGGAGGGGCGGATTGTTAGAATATAAACAACCAGTTAACTTCATTAGTATGTGCCCAAAAACAAACCTGTGCGGGCTTAACCCAGAGTGGACAATATCATACCAATGTGGAGGTAGACCTGCTTAGCAAGCCAAACAACAGTTTTGTTTCAAACTATTCAAGTACATATATTTTTGTTTGAATTAATTTTTTATTTATTTTTCTGGCACACTTAAAAATAACAGCATTATATTAGTTTCGACCATAGTTGATAATTATGTCAAAATAGACCAAGTCAAATATGAACATGAGTCAATCATAATGTGCACGCTAAATGACACAGATTAAAAATAACTCGTACTAATACTTTTATTTTAATTAATTTTTTTTCATCTTTTTTTGCAAACTTAAAGCCGACCACAAGGTATGGTCGTTTTAAGTCATGTCATATTAAAAATAAAATCGACTGTTTTGTTCTAGTCGGTTTAATGGGTTCCACATAGAAAAAATTGAGTGATCTGTCATGCATTATTGATTTTAACTTGTTTTCTTGTAGAGGATAGATAATATGAATATGGTGGAACCATAACTCTTTTACACTCATTAATAACAACAGTATTAGTTAGATGAAATATTTAATTTTAATAAAATTTTCATTTCTTTGAAAAAAAAAGGGTGGAACAGTTTCCAACTCAGTCTACCATTAAGTAACGCATGTAATCATATTCATTAGCTTAAATGTCGGGTAAATGTAGAATATTTTGTTAGATTCGTAACAATATTACAAATATAATACGACTTCACACACGCACACATCCACCACATATAAAGCGTATTCTACTTGGATTTCCCGAATGATTTCTCGTTCTTGTTTTAGATGGAGCACCACTTAATGGAGAAGAAGCCATGACACGGCCAGCTCCTTGTTATGGGAATGCAGAAGATGTTCATTAATCCGGCAGTTCTTAAGCTCTACTAATCTCTGGGTTATAACAAAATTATTGCACATAAAGGTGCAATCATTTCTCTAATCTTTTTTTATAATAAGAAAGGATGACCTGCTACACTCTTCCTACTCTATTTATATATACCCCTAGTCAGGGATATGAGTATGGAAGGACTCGGCCTCATTGTATATAATGAATTTCACAGCCCAATTATACATTAAACCCGTTATCCATCAATTTTCATTATATCCCTATCATTGTATAATATTTTCATTATATCCCCTATCATTAAATTTTTTATATTTATAATAGAAATAAAATGGATAAATTTAAAGTTTTAGTGTAAAATTAAAGACTGATACTAGATATGTTAAAATTATTTTTATTTATCACCCGGGATTCGTAATAATTATTAATTTTATTTAAATAAAACAAAAACAAAAATTAGATCTCTAAAATCAATTGAAAAAATCTTAATACAATAATAAATAAATAAAATGATTATATTATTCTACTACTCAAACATACAATGTTCTAATGATAGAAAATGATTAGAGGTTCAACCAATAATAAATATAAAATATTTTACTTTGTTCTAATATTATTGCAAACAATTAGAAATTCCAAAATATAATACAATAGGTACAACGTAGTTATAATATGATTAGATATAATACTATATATAACTACAAATAATATACATCACCAAAAAATTAATTAAATTCAACATCGGTATATTTCTCAATATCAACATATTTGCTGTAATAATATTGCAACTAAACATAAAAAACAAAAACAGTATTACAACATGAGTAACAATTAATATATTTCACATGATGGTAAGATCACATAAAATTACGAAAACTTGTATTTTTAATAATTTCTCTGCATATCTTCGTCATACTTTTTGAACTAAATTATCAAAAAATATATTATTTTGATTTTTTACTCTTTGACATTTACTCATTACAAAATAAGTAAACACTTTTTTGTTGAGCACAATATTATGTAACACCAAAATTTGTAGTTTGTTAACCCTCATTTTAGTTATCCTGTACATCACGACAGCTATATCTTCTTCACTAAATAATGACAAATATTTATATTATAATTTATAAACATACCATGCTTAGACCATATAAGTCCACTTGTATAGACCATGCTTAGAGTTAGAGGGGATTGATTGTTGTTTTCCTTTTGTTACTTTCTATTTGTAATCTATTTAGTTCACATTGTTCATAGATAGTCCACTCTAGGGCGTGTCCTAGAGAGCCGGGTCAATCCTCTATGTTCTTTTTTTCTTTCTTTATATATAAATGCAATTTAGCAAAAAAAAGGATACACATAAGTTCTAGGGTTCAAATCTTACCAACAACAAACAATTACATTATTATTTATGACTCATCAGTCATATACTATTTATTCTTTTTGAACTTAATTTGAAATTATACACAATAAAATTATAATTATATAATTATTATTTAGTATTTAAATATTTATATAAAATATTAATAAAAATGAAAATTAAAATATATAAATATTAAGCTAGTATTAATAAAAGCAGCTATATAGAAATTAATGTAGAAACGAAAAGAGTTAAAAATTAGGTGAGCAGTATAACTGGGTTGAAAAAGCATAAGAAAAAAACAAAAACACTAGTTTAGTTTTTGAATTGCATTTGAGAAGGTTAGCATAAACTTTGAATTATCAATATAGACATCAAACCCAATCTTAAAGCAAATGAGAAAGAAACTTAATTTTTAGTTATTTTGATTGCATAAGTTATTTTACAATATCTTATGAGATGGTAAAATGGCATAAACTATCAAAAGTTGTATTTTTAATAATTTCTTTATATATTATTTGGATTCTTTACTCTACATGTTTGATATTTACTCTTTACAAAATAAGTAAACACTTTTTTGTTGAACACAATAGTATCCTAACAACAAAATATCATTTTTTGATTATCACTAACTAATTTAATTTAATTAATTTCATGGATTTCTAACCTTTGCAACTATAAAATTATATCAATACACTTAATAAGATGAACATTGTTATGGTCTAACACAATAATAATATCAAGAAAACCATTTCTATACATTTAAAATTAAAGTAATAAATATATTTTGTTATCCAAGCCTATGAGATATATACAGTATTACATTGTGTCTTTGTCTTGTAGTGCTTAATGTAGAAACAAAAACAGTTAACAAGTAGTTGAGCAGTAGACAAGTTCATCAATGTAACGTATCCATTACATGTCATCTTATATCATTACTCATAATTGTGTTGAAAAAACCAAAGAAAAAACAGAAAAACAAAACAGGAGTTTAGTTTCTGAATTACATTTCAGAAGGTTAGCAAAAACTTTGAACTATCAATATTGACATCAAACCCTGTTGTGAGAGCAAATGAGAAAGAAAAGTAAAGTCTCAAAAAAGTGTTCACCAGCCGCAGAGGCAATAGGAGGCAATGAAGACTTCCTCAGTCAGATATTACCACATCTCCCTGTTAAATCGCTTAGCCGATTCAAAATTGTGTCCAAACAATGGCGTGCACTCATTTGCGATCGCCAGTTCAGCCTTAGTCACGCTTGTAAGAACCCTAGCTCTAGCATCCCCTACGGGATCTTCTTCTACAACCCTCTTCCTAGAGATCTGTACTTCAGCAACCACTTCAGAAACCATTTTTTTTGCTATACAGGTAAGCCAAATAATTCAGTTTCTTGCTCCAACATTTCCCCTCGTCCAGATTATTCAATTTACTCAGTTTCTCTCTCTATACTTCAATGTGAGGCTAAAATGCCTTCTTGTTCCGATCCTTATGATGCTTGGATCCAACCGACCATAGAGTTACTTACTGGTGAAAATACAATGAAGATGGTACAATCATGTAATGGATTGACCTTATTTCAATTCAACACTTCTGATGAACAGATAAAGTTGTACTGTATTGGTAATTTGGCTACTAATCAAATGAAAATGATACCTTTACCCAAGTTGTATGAAGATGATCCGATTGTCACGTGCAATTTGGCTTTCGATCTTTTGGCATCACCCTACTACAAAATTGTTTGTGTCAAAAATGGAGGTAAATTGTTCGGATCTCGGATTATAATATATAGTTCCGAAACTGGTCATTGGAAAGATGCCAATATTCCAACGAATAGAATGTCTGTTAAATTTGCCAAAGGAATATATTGTCAGGGTGCAATTTATTGGGTTGGGAATGATTTTTTAAGTTGCTACTGCTTTCGATTTGATGTTGAAGCTGAGAAACTGAGAAGAGTCTCTATGCCGGAAGGATGTCTAAGAGGTGTGGTCTACTTCAGGTACTTTGGAGAATTCAACGGGCGCTTGCATCTTGTTTGCTCTCGCTACTTGACAGAAGAAGTGTTTTGTATCTACGAATTGGACAAAGATACTGAGAGCTGGTTTGTCAAGTATCGGGTACATATGGACTTCTTGACATCTCTGTTCCCAGAGATTGTAGTGAAAGGGGTGTATAACGATTTTCAGTACGCATTTTCGATATTGTGTGTTGTGAGCCGAGAAAATGATGAAGATTCATTCCTTGTCATGACTATTCCAGGCAAAGTTATTTCCTACGATTTCAAGAGGAATGGGATTGAGGTGCTATCTGAGCTTCCATCATTGGAAAAAATGAAATTTCAGGGTTCGAATGCATATCCATTTGTTCCAACCCTATACCCTCTGTGACGCAACACTAGTCAATAAAAGGTATGTGATTTAGTTCTGAATGTATATTTATTAATATTCACATATTATCAACTTATTTGTATACTTAAATTGTGTTCTGTGACGAAGTTTCAATGTTTAAGTTGTAGCATTTGGAATAACCTTGTCTGTAATCTGGTACTTATGTCATGTATTGTTTTCCTTGATAATCAATTTCAAAGTGTTCTCTGGATACCCTCTAGCCTCAGACAGCTGGGAGCGTAATATATATGTTTTGCTCTTTCCCAGGGAGTAGGTGCATAGGGGGACATTGTCCTTGGGATTGTTTTGGAGAAGGGAAGTACTCAAAATGGATGGAAATGATATGTATATCGGATAAATGACTTGTGTTGTCTCTTTTATTAGGTCTATCTTCTACACATTTTGTTGTATGAAATTGCTTTTGACTTTATAGTCGCCCCCGGGCGGCAGCCATGTTTTGACCCTCCATTTTACATCCAATTTCTTATTTAGCTTATAAATATGAATCAAGAAATTTAAAATATGAGATTATTTTATACAGTTATGTAAAAATCTTTTTGTTATTTTTCAAAATTGGCTTCAAATTAATATATATAGTTTCAAATTATTTAAGTGCCGGATAATATTACTAGTTTGTTAAATATGAGAATCCAATAACTTATTAGGATGGACTAAGAGTACTTAAGTACTCTTGATGCAAGAGTACTTAATTAAGAACTCATGATTTAATTGATGGATACAATTATTTGGCAATTTTTAGCACCTTCTATACTATACTATTATAAGCGAAATATGGTTTCGTTTGGTCGGCTGGTTAGCATCTTCCTAAAATGGTTGTTAACACTTTCCAAAACAAAGTTAAATTAAATATATTTTATTTAAAAAAATTAAATCATGTATTTGATATAATTATAAACTCTTTGATTGACAATCCTACTTGATTTCTAATCGCACTCAACTTCTTTTTTACCTTTTTCGTAGGAACCAAACACTTCCAAAATTAATTTTAATAATTCAAATTTAAAAATAACAATTTATTAACAAATCAAGAACAAATTAAATTTTTTTTATCACATCAATCGGATACACCAAATCAACCGCACACACTGCTCCGATAAGCTTCCACGGTCGGAGGACTTTTTATTACTTTAACTATTTAGAATTTGAATGTGTCAATAACACGATATATAAATTATTACCTTTGTCATGAATTTCAATAAAACATATTTATTATCTGCTAAAATTTAATTTTATATAATAAAAAATAGTTAAATAATAAAAATATATAATCAGTCTATGCGTCGCACGCGTTATAGGCTAGTAACCTCCTAAAGAGTGAATGTAATAATTTGCTCATCAGTAGAAATTATTTTAGATCATAAACCTTATACCGTAAAACTTGAAAAACGTGAAGACTTCTAATAGGTTTTCTACCCAATAATGGTTTTTTTGGTGACCACAGTAGAGAAAAAGGTTCATAGAATTAAACTTTAGAAATTACCTTCAAGCTAAAGTTAGAAAGGGCATCATTTTTTATAAACATGTTTCTATGTGAAAATGAGTTAAGATAAAAGGATATATTTTCAGTTTTGACACAACAAACATATACATGTCATGTAACTAGCCCAAGAACCAACTATGAAACACACGGTGGTGCCATGCAATTCTTCATACTTGTACAATAATTTAATCCAGTTGGACCACAGATAACTTAGAGAATGCAAGCATTATGTTTTTTACTCATTATGTGTTAGTTTCAGACTAGTACACATACACAGTACTCAAGAATTAATATTTTGAATACAAGGAAGAACAGTACGTACTTTTGTTATTACAAAGTAAATATATAAAGAAAAGAAGCAATATCTAATTCCTATAAAGCAACAAGAAATTCTAACTGAACTCCACCTTTTCTGCTTATTATTTCTTGATTCCTAAAATCATGGAACTAACCGAAGGAATAAAAGGATTCATTCCACTAATGCAGACGCGGTTTAACAGCTCAGCAATGACTCAGACAAGTTTAGATTATATTCTCAACACTCCCCCGTAATCTAAAGTTTCTCCGGTAACTTCTTAATCCCTAGTAGTGAACGCATTCGTTCGAATTTAATTGTAGACATAGCCTTGGTCAGAATATTTGCACACTGCTCCTCAGTTCGCACATGTTTAAATATAATTTCACCTCGCTCAACACACTCACGAATGAAGTGGTAGAAAATATTGATGTGCTTACTGCGTCCATGAAATACCAGATTCTTCGCCAAGTCGATGACAAACTTGTTATCAATATAGATGATGACAGGACAATGTTTCATATTAGTTACCTGTGTGAGCAAATTTCTTAACCAAATTCCCTGACAAGCTGCTGTTGTGGTCGCCATGAACTCTGCCTCGCATGAAGACAGAGCTACATACATATGTTTCTGTGAAACCCATGTGACTAGACCTTCATTTAAATAGAATGCTACACCCCAGTGCTTCTTCTATCTTCTATGCTTCCACCAAGGTCACTATCCGAATATCCTGGCATGATGTAGTTCTCAGTTCCCTTCCAGTAAATCAAATCGTAGTCAAGTGTACCCGTCATATAATAAAGGATTCTTTTGACTACGTTTAGATGTGTAACAGTGGGACGCTCCATGAATCTACTGAGGATTCCTACTGAATATGCAATATCTGTTCTGGTATGGACCAAATATCTTAGCCCACCAACCAAGCTTTTGAACATAGTAGGATCAACTGGTTTGCCTTTTTCATCCTTATCCAATTGCGTCTTCATCTCCATGGGAAACTTTGAAGAATTACAATCGGCTAAATCAGCCTTTTCTAGTAACCTTTTCGCGTATGTGGACTGCTTCAACTTTATGCAGCTCCCTTCTTGTTTAACTTCAATGCCCAAATAGTAAGATAATTTGCCAAGATCGCTCATTGCAAATTGTTTTCTCATTTGTTGCTTAAATTTAACAATGGTCGCAACACTGGTGCCTGTGATTAATAGATCATCAACATAAACGCCTATTATCAAGGCTTCACTTCCTTCCTGCTTCATATACACAGCATGTTCGTATGGGCAGTTGGTGAATCCGAGCTCCTCCAAAAACTTGCTTAATTTTGAGTACCAAGCACGTGGTGCTTGTCGTAGTCCATACAATGCCTTTACCAATCTATAAACCATGCGCTCCTTATTTTCTTTTATAAATCCTTCCATTTGAGACACATAAACCATTTCCTCCAATTATCCATTGAGAAACGCCGATTTCACATCTAGATGATGCACTTCCCAAGAAATTTTTGTTGCAAGTGCTAACAACAATCCTCCCGTTTCCAAGCGAGTCACAGGGGCCAATACTTCTTTAAAGTCAATCACCTATTTTTGTGGATATCCTTTCGCGACCAGCCTCACCTTGTGCTTGATCACATTCCAATTGGAGTCCCTTTTTAATATATAAACCCACTTTAATTCGATTGGTTTATGCCCAGGTGGTAACTCCTCAAGTTTCCATGTATCATTTTTTTGATTGCTTCAATCTCACTTCTCATGGATTGTTCTCAGGCCTTTTCTTTCATGGCATGTTCAAAATTACAAGGTTCATCTGTCCTACACAGCAGAAGTTCCTCTTATAATTCTATTTCTTCAGTTTCATCATATATTTCCCCAAGAAATCTGTATTTTCTGGGTTGATCACTGCTGCTTCTTGAGTTCTCTCTTGGGCTTTGATACCCAGCATCTGGCAATACTGTACCGGACCCTGAAGTGTTATTTGCACCCTCACTTTCTTCATTATCCCTGCCAGTTGCACCATTACCGTAACTGTTAGAGCCATCCTCTGTATTTTTTTTCGGTTAGCATGATACTAACCATCACAGGTGAACTTCGAGCAACATGTATATCTTGTTTTTGTTGATCCCATTTCCATGCTCTGGTTTCCTCGAAAACAACATCCCTGCTCACCAGAATTTTCTCAGTTTCTGGGTTATAGAGTCTACAGGCTTTACTTCCAGGTTCTTTTCCAAGTTATATAACCATTTTGCTTCAATCGTCCAGCTTATTGGTGTGCACAATTGGCACTTTGATGTGTGCCACACAACCTAAGACTTGCACATGACTGACATCCGGCATGCATCCATTCCACACTTTATAGGGTGTCATGTTTGACAAAGCTCGAGTTGGCAAACGATTGAGTATGTAAACTGAGTGTCGAACTGCCTCCCCCCAAAGTATTCGTGGTAATTTCATTTCTTTTAGAAAACTTCTAGCCATGGCAACGACTGTTCTATTTCTACGTTCCACAACCCCATTCTGTTGAGGGGAGTATAGAGCTATAAGGTGCCATACAATCCTATTCTCTTCACAATAAGAATTAAATTGATTCGGGCAAAACTCTCCACCTCGACTAGTCCTCAATACCTTGATTTTTCTTCAGAATTGCTTTTAACAAACATCTTAAATTTCTTGAAAGTTTCAAAAACATCATCTTTATTTTTCATCATATATACCTACATTAATCTACATTAATCATCAACCAAAAGTAGGAAGTATTTGTTACCTCCCTTTGTTGTTGGTGCAATCGGTCCACACAAATTGGCATGAACTAGTTCCAGAATTCTTGTTGCTTGAAACTCAGCTTTCGTGGGGAATGGATTTCGCCTCTGCTAGGTCATTAGACAAGCTCTGAATATAGTCTTGGGCGGAACTAGCTTTGGCAAGCCCCATGCCATTCCTTTATCAGACAGATGCATCATAGCCTTGAAATTAACGTGACCAAGACGAGAGTGCCAAAGCCACGTGCTTTCTTCGATATTTGACATAAGACAAGCAGCATTTCTGGATTCAAGAATAATTTTATAGAGTATGTTTGCCGACCTTTTTACCTTCATGAGAAGCCTCCCTTTCTGATCATTCACCCACATATAAGTGCCACTAAGTACCACTTTATTTCCACTCTCAGATAGGTGCCCAAGGCTTATAATGTTGTTATATAAATTGGGGGTATAATACACCTCACGCAACATCACTTCTCCGCCAGTCTTGAAAATGAACATCACTGATCCCTTCCCTTTGATTTCGACTGTAGAGCCATCTCCAAATTTCACCTTCCCCGTTACCTTGTCATCTACTTCTTTAAATTTTGCACGTTGTCCTGTCATGTGATTTCTTGCGCCGTTATCTAAATACCCGACATTTGACTCCACCTTCTCTTCTTTATTTAATTTTGGTCGCACATCATTTTCATTTAGTAACAAGTTTTCCTCTCCTTCACACTCTGTCACCAATAAGACCGGTTCGTCGTCCTGGACTTGGGTCAGTGAACCTCTGAATTTCCTTCAAATTTCGGATGCTTCTCATGTCTTGGTTTCCGGCATTCAACTGCGAAGTGACTATATCCATATCAATTGAAGCATTTCAATCTGCTTTTGTCATGTACACCATGATAGCTACTGCCACATCGATCTTTTTGTTTTTTCTATTTTATCCATTCCTCTCTGAAAAGTAGGAGTTTCTCTTCACTATTCTCGTCTTTCACCCATTCTTCTTCTGTAAACAGCACATGTCCGCTATTATTTTACGGTTGCCCATGGAGTCTTTCTTTGTGAGCCTTGAGAGAACGTACTATCTCCTTGACAGTCATCTCGTCCATTTTTCCAAACTGCTCTATTGCTGACATGATTTGCAAGAACATTGATGAAGTCGCTCTCAGTATTTTCTTCACCACATAACTTTCTTCGATCATCTCCGCAAGAGTGTGAATATTTGTTTCCAACACATTTAGCTTCATACAGAACTCGTCAACATTATGAGTGTCACTCATACGCATGTTTTCAAACTCTGATTTCATGGTTTGAACTTGAGCATTCTTAACCCGATTCGCTCCCAGACATATCGTCTTGATGGCCTCTCATGCACTTTTTGCTGATTATTTATCAGCAACAGATAGCAGAACATCTTTTGGTATCGATTGATAAATCGCCGCCAATGCTAGTTTATTCATCTTGTCTTCAAACTTTACCTTCTCATCTGCAGGTCCAACTGCTTCCCAGATTCCATGGGCTTGCATGAAAGCTCTCATCTTAATAGACAACGTTGTATAGTTCACCTTTGTCAACATCGGATAACTCAACGTTATTGACCCATCCTTGCCTTTAGTTCCTTCCATCATTAACAACTTTGGCATATATTTTGGCATCCACAGATCGCTAGATATGATACCAAATGTTGGTTTTAGACTAGTACACAGACACAATACTAAGCTAAAGAACTAATATTTTGAATACAAGGAAGAACAGAATGTACTTTTGTTATTGATGTTGATAGAAAAGAGGAGATTACAAAGTAAATATATATAGAAAAGAAGCAACATCTAATTCCCATAAAGCAGCAAGAAATCCTAACTGAACTCCACCTTTTCTGCTTATTGAATCTTGATCCTAAAATCATGGAAATAATAGAAGGAATAAAAGGATTCATTCCACTAATGCAGACGCGGTCTAACAACTCAGCAATGAATCAGACAAGTTTTGATTATATTCTCAACATCATGTTGGATAACAAGCTGGTGTTAGGAAGCTATTTATGTTATTTTATGTATCTAGTTATGTCATTCCTAGGTTATATCAGGACTCTGTATGTTATTTATTTGAAAATTTGGAAATAATCAGAGTAAATATAATGATAATTACATCCCGATATTCATTCATTTCCTATTTATTCTTTCATGAAAACTAAACTATAACATTCAAACTGACTACATACCGGACCCAATACCTTGGTAAATTTATATTCGTAAAAGCTAGATATTTGTTATATATTAATTGTTGTCTATATAAACACCTCAAATCCTATAATTTTTATTATTCTTAGTAATGTTCTTATTGGGTCGAGGTCCTCACCGAGCACATAAACATACATACTGAACCGATCAGTGTAGATTCTGGTCGAGTAGAGAAAATACCATTTATAACATTAAAGGCCACAACCCAATATATGTTAATTCTAAGTTAATCCACCACATGTCAGTTGAAAAACCTAGCGATTTATTATACATTAGTTGTTGATTTGTATCTATAAAGATCCAAAATACTTCTATTTTTATGGATGTGCGATATTATATGGAGATACCCAAATATTTTAGATAAAAATGTAGGTAAAAATTACCGCATTCATATTAAGCATGTTTTTATTTATACCTCTAACCCACACCCTACACATGCAAAGATAGAAAAAGAAATATAGGGAAGTCCTTTAAATACATCATACTAATGAGTTAATTAGCATGTGAAATAAAGAATTTATTTGTGTAAGAAAATACATTATTTTAACGCTTTCTCCGTATAGGATAAAAAGTTAATTTAGAAACTGTCCTACAATCAGCAAGACAACATTTTATATATAAACATGTTTATGCATTAAAATGAGCTGAAATGTCATAAAATAAAGAGTGAAAAGGGATATTTAGAAATTTATATTAATAAATTGTTATTTATTAAAATATAAAGCGGATTTATTTAGTCAATGACAAAATCTGAAACTACCATAATAAGAAAATTATCATGATAATAAAACTATTTAGCATTTGTCATAATATATATATATATGTTAACACATATTTAAACTCACCATGAAAGTTTTCCACAACCATGTATCAAAACGAATTTGCCAAAACTGCAATCACAAAACAATAGAAAACAAAATGTAAATCTGCAACCGCAAGATAACAAAAGGAACCAACATGTTATTGGATAGGAAACGTAAATAAAATAATTATCCAAGTACATTCAAACCTCAATTAGAGTTCATTTAAAATTCAATCAGTAAGGGAACAAAAATCATCCATGTCAACCAATAACCAACCAAAATAAATTTAAAAGTAAAATAAATCTGCAACAATAGAATACAATACCAATATCAAAACTGAATTCAAATTGCTAAATTGTATCAAAATCTAAACTGAAATTCAATAACAAATCCCATATAACACCAAATCAAAAATATAATCTTAAACAAAAATTGAATCTAAACCATAATTAAATGTAACCAACAAACCTTATGTAAATGTGACCATATATGCTTTCAGTTCTAATATCAAACTAAAGTCAAAACCAAATCCATATCTACATTATAAGTACCGATTCCAAATAAGCAAAGTTTTCCAATCCCACACGATACAAAATTGAAATTTAAGCCATATCCAAATATAATCCAATGAGGAAAGTGATAAAACTTCAAAAAAATCTTACAAATGGTGTCCTAAGATTAATCCCACTATAGCGCCTTAAAAATTGCATCTTAACAAGATAAAAGAATAAATTTTTCACACAATAAACATATAAGTGTCATGTACTTACGTAATTAAAGGTGTCATGTAATGGGTAAAGATTTTCTAACAATCAAACTCATGATGGCAAACATTCTTCGTGCTTGTACAAGAATAATATGTTCGACCACAAATAATTTTTTGAAAGAAAGCAGAATGCAAATATTATATTTTTTACACATTATGTTTAAAGGTAATAACAAGACCAAGTATATTTGCAAGAAGTTGTCATTCTATTTATTAAAGAACATGGTTGAAGCTCTCTAAAAAACATGTAATTTTAAGTAGTTAATCCTAGATTATGTCAAGATATGATTATGGATTTTTATTAAAGAACATTAAATAAGAGTAAATACAAATATATTCATATTTTTCTAAATTACATAATATACTAAATTAAATATAAGACTTTTACTTATGATCTTTTTATCTATGTCATATTCACGAAAATCAGGAATTCGTACAATTTGGATTTTCAAATATCCTTTAGTCAAAAATCCAAATAAATTTTGAGGAAGGACTCTATAAGGGGGGATATCTATGTGTAATATCCTGTAATTTTCAACATTAGATTAATATTTAAATAATAGAATAAAAAGTATTAAAATTAGACAAGGACTAGGATTTTAAAATTGAATTAGACTAATGGGCCTAAAATTTGAATCAGACTTGAATACAGATAACTTGTAAGTTTGGAAATAGGGTTTTGTATCGTTATAAATACATCATATTCGTTTTACTCGTTTATAATATCATAATTCGTATGGCTCTTTTATAGAAAAATCAGCAATCTTGTAAAATTCTAGAAAATTCATCGTAAGTTAGAATTCGTTGGTTTTGGACTTTTTGGAAAGGTCTTTTTGTTCTCTACAACTTTCGTGATTCGTTTTTTCCAAGAAAACATTGATTAGATGGTCGAAAGAGAAAATTTTAGATCTTGACATGGTTTGAGGTAAGTTTTGATTGATCTTACTCGTATTTTCAAATTGTGTGATATGTGTGTACATTTAATTATCAAAACTTGGGCTAAGTGATGATATATTTAAAATTATTATGTGTAATAGTATATGTATTTTTGTATATGTGTGGTGTTGAGATAATAATGTTGGATCTCTGATTTATGCCATGATTTGGGAAAATATCGAATAAGAACTAGGACCGTAGTCACCGAATTGTAGTGGCACTTTTTTGAAAATTTAGGACTGTTATCACCGGGTTGTAGTGGTCGTGGCATGGATTATGGATTTTTAATATTGTCTTTTATGTGTTATGTGCATCGTATATTTATATGTTGTTTCGACCAACTAGTTGGATCGATTGGTTTCTTGCTTGGATGTTTAGCTCATTACTTACAATTTTCATGTTTCATCTAAGATTCGAGTTGGATAGCATTGGATTCGAGGACTTAGAATTGCAGTAGACTGATTTTGGACTTCTGTTAGCTGCGCTTTTGTAATACCCAACTTTGGGATTGAATTTTGGATTAATAAAGTGTATTTTACATTAGTTTTGATTTAGAATTTAATAGTTCGGAAGTGCGGTTCATTACACAATTTGATGATCTATAATAATTTCAATGATCATGTGCTATGAAATATTGAACATCCATGATGTTTTTTATATATTGCACTTATCAATTGAATTTGTTGGTGAATACAACTTCAGTTTTTATTGAAGCAAAGAATTCTAATTGTTTTTTAATCTTTTTATGTACTTTCGGTTTGGTAAAGGTAATTATAAGGTTGTATATATTATTCATACCACTACAAGAAACTCATGGTATTTTTTACTAACTAAAAACAATTGCGACTAAAATCTACAATATATGGTCGAATTTAAGGGCACAGGTAAATTCGGCCATTTATGCTCGAATTCAAGAGCAGTCATTCAATTGTTCGAATTTAGTAGTTAAATTGAACCGATTTTTTATTCAGTCAAATTTAGCAGCCAAATTTGAACGATTTTTTGTTCTCTCAAATTTAGTACTCTTCAAAAAAATATGGGGGAAACTTCCCCATAATAAATTGAAATTTGCCAAATAAATTCGACCATTTTTGTTCAGAATTAGTAAATGGTAAGGGTGGGAAATATCCCGCCTTTTTTCAAAATGAATGGAAATAATAAATTTCCCGTCAAAGTAAAAACACCAAAATGTTAAAATTTTGCTAATGCGACCGAAACCTGTTGAAAAATTCTATTTTTTTTAAAAAAACTGTTTTTATTTTTTAAGTGGTTAGTACATATAATGCAAAGAAAAAATTAAATTGAAGGACACTTTCATTATATAAAAATTTTATTTAGAAAAAAAAATAGTAGATATGATATAAGTATGTTGAATTTTGATTTGTATTATATACGGTGAATTTAAAAAAATATATTTTAAATAGTTAGAACAAATACAAAAAAATTAAATGTATGAAGAAGACACATGCTTAAATAAAAATTTATATCAATGTTATAAAAAAAATATTGAAAGACACTTTCATTATATAAAAAAAATAAGAAAAAAAATATAGATAAGATATAAGTACGTTGAATATTTATTTGTGTTATATACGATAATAATTAAAAAATCTTAATTAGTTAGAATAAATACAAAAAAATATATATAACATGTAGAAGACATATGCTTAAATAAAAATCAATGTGATAATAAAATCTTCTAATTAAATAATTGTGAAGCTTTTTATAATTACATGTGAAATTTAGGGTTTAAAAAAAATATTTGAGTAAATCAACCATAAGAATGAGAAGATTGTTAAAAATCAAGAGTGTACATAAAAAATAACCTACTTTATTATTTAACACTAATAAGAAATACCGATCAAACTACTGATTGACTGTTAAAATAGCAAACCAAAAAAAATTATTTTTTTCTAATATTTTGTCCTACCACTAAAAATATAGATCTTAAAATCCGTAACTTTGGATTATTCATAAATATTTAAAAAAATATATGTAAATATGAGTATGAAACTAAACATTAGTCAATAGTACTAATTATTGGTTGATTGTTAAAATAATAAGAAAAATAACTTTATTTGTTTTGAAAATTTTGTCAGGTCACCAAAATATATAGATCTTAACATCCGTATGATTGGATCATTCGTAGATATTTTAAAAAAGTTAAAATATCAATATGAGACTAAACCCTAGCTACAAGTACTATTAACCATGGGTTGTTGGTTGAAATAACAAACAAAATTAATTAATTTTTTGTCCAATCTCCAAAATATGTAGATCTTGACATCCGTACAGTTGGATCATTAATAAATATTTTTAAAAAATCGAAATACAAATATAGGGTTAAACACTAGTAAGAAATACTGGTCAAACTACCAGTTGACTTTTAACAAATCAAAAAAAAATATTTTTTTCTAAAATTTTTGTTATATTATTAAAATATATATATATTGACATCCGTATGATTGTATCATTTATAAATTTTTTGAAAAAAATCAAAACACCAATATGAGATTAAACACTAGTTAGAAGTAGACCTGACAATTCAGATACCGGTTCGATTTCGGATCGGATAAATTTCGGATCGGATTTACTTTCGGATTATGATCCATTTGAAGTCCATTCGGATCGGATGTGACTCGGTTCGGGTATAATTCAGATTAAAATTGGATAAAATTCGGATTTAGATCCGGCAAAATTTTGTTCGGATTAAATTCGGTTCGAATATTTTCGGATCATACTTATTTATTTTTTTAATTTTTGAGATTTAATGTAATATAATGTACTTTTACAAAAGAATATGATTAAATAAGTATGTTATCATAAACATAAAATTGTTTAAAGTATAGATTTTGTTTATTTCGGGTCATATTCGGTTCGGGTAATATATTATTCGGTTTTAATCTGTTTCAAGTTATAATCGGATCTTGTATTTCAGATCATTTTCAGGTAAATTTTCGATTCAGGTATTTTTCAGATCGATTTAAATCGGTTTTCGTATAATTATCGGAGATTTACATCTCGGATCGGATCTCAGTTTCATGAATTTCGGTTCGGATCTTCGGATCGAGACCCATTTTGCCAGGTCTAGTTAGAAGTATTATTCAAATCATCAGTTAATGGTTAAAATAATAACTTAAATTAAATTAATTTATTTTTTTCTAAAATTTTTAATGTATCAGCAAAATATATAGATCTTGACATTTGCATGGTTGGATCATTCAAAATGTTTTATAAAAAGTCGAAACATCAATATAGGATTAAACAATATTAAGAAATACTGGTCAACTGATTGACTGTTAAAATAGCAAACCACATAAATTTATATTTTTATAAAAATTTTGTTGTATCGCTAAAATTTATAATTAAATAAAATTATAAACAAAAACCAATTTATTTAAAAACTATAATCTTAAATATTTTAACAAATATATATGTCGTTTGTATTAAATATTACCACCACCGTAGTTTCTTGAATTTAGCATCTAAATTCTACCGAAATTGGTCAAATTTAGCTACTAAATTCGACTAAAATTAGTCAAATTTAGATGCTAAATTTGACCAAAAATGGTACAGTTTACCCATATTTTATTTTCGACTAAATTCGATTAAAATAGTAAAATGTGACCATTATTGGTTGAAGTTAACACATTTCAGGATTGTCATTTGTCACGACTATATAGGGCGCGAAGGAAGCACATGGATTTCCAACTTAAATTAATCTTGATAATTAATTTATATCTTAATCATTTCATCCCAACCATTAAATCTTTCATCCTCATCTATTTTTCTTTAAATTCCTATTTCAATTTCATTCTCTTATAAAAAAATTCACACTCATACTTAATCTTAATCTCTAACTACATACGCATTTATACATATTTTGTATATTCCAAGCAACATACATACATAGATACACACAAACACATATACATATATATAGACACACAGCTCTCGTATTATACCTCATCTAATTAAATTTCTCCAAATGAATAATTAATTTAAACCATTTCCAGTGAATTCCTCTGATTCCCACAAATTCCAATGAGTTCACCGATTCACACCAATTCCGGCGAGTTTATTTCCATGACCTCCGACTAGAGTTAATCTCCCTTCCGACAAATTCATATCTGGAAAGTTAGAAGTGAAATAAGACTAGTATTAATTTGTTCATATATATATGAACCAATTTAAGTTTATTCTATGTTTTTTTATATTTGTTTATCATTTGGCGGAGTTAATTTTTATAATGTTTCAATTTCCATATGTTGATAAAGGATAGAGATTGTTGTATTATCAAATCTATATTAAATATTTATTTAATTTTAAGATTATTAAACAAAAATTATTATTGTGTTTGTTATTATTTGATAAAAATACATTATAGAAAATCTAGTAACGAGTTCCAAAAATTTGTAGAACAACAAAATGCATTCTACTGATGTTTTTGAAAAAATCTAGAGTTTAATAAATTCTACCTCATTTGGTCGAATTTAGAAAACTTATTTTGAGAAGATTTGATCAAATTTTGTATTTTTGGGTGGCATTTTTGAATTTTTGCCAAAAAATTGACATTTCATTAAAAGATTCGGGATGAGTTTTTGCAACGAATTTAGATCGAATTTAGTCGTTCGAATTTATTCGGTCAAATTTAGTACTGTCGAATTTAGCTTAATTTGACCGTACCTTTCATTTCCGACTAGTCTTTGTTCGAAAATAGTTAAATTTAGACCAAACAAATTCATTCGAAAATAGTTGGTCGAAAATAGTTATTTTAGACCGAATTCGGTCAAATTTAGTTAAAATTGACCAAACAAATTCATTCGAATCTAGCCGAATTTCTTGTAGTGTATGCAGAGGGGAGGAAGAAATCACTACAGATTTGTGGGGAGGAAAAAACCATATGTACAGATTTTTTGGCCAGTAATAACGAGTATTAGTGACTTACGAGAGTCACTACTGTATATTCATTTGTAACCTGATCATTACAAGATGACTTTTGTTTCTTCGCTGGCTCTTGTTGTTTCAAATGGAAATTAGCAACTGGATGATGATATGGAAGAAGGAGAGATTGTGTCTGATGATTGCAATATATGTGTTGATACGAATAATAAGTTGGGTTGTTCTATTCAATTACAAATCGGCAATAAAAAATCGGATCAACGGACTCGCACATATACTTCTCATTGGATTGGAATTATAAGGATGATATTCTATGATTGTCTCGGATTTATCAGGCACTTTGAGAACGTAAAACATCTCAATTTCATAGAGGCGTCCTTGAAGTCACGTCCCATGTGAATATAATCAGACATTATTATTTTCTTGCATTGGGGTCTTCATGGAAATAGCTTCCCTACTCTTCGGAGTTGGGGCATGGTCTGCATAAATCTTATCCTCCCTAGACACTGTTTAAAGAGGTATATACTAGGTGTGTTTGGTTTGGTTTTGTTTAGTAAGAAATCAATTATGTTTTTTCCTTACTAAACTAAAGACAAAACGACAATATAAATCAGACATTACTACTCTTTTTAAATATCTAGAAATTTTATTACAGATTGATCATGTATATTCAAACATTAATTTCATAAAAATTAAATTTTATTATTATTCCATGCCAAATAAATTAAAATTTAAAAATAGATTAATGAAATGCAAAATCGATTCCCTAACCAATCTATTCATGGCTATGTTTATCCAACTATGCATTCCTTTAATTCCCGATTCCTTTCCCACCACAACCTAATTTTTTGAAAAAAATATTGACAAGGTTACAATATTGAAACATCAAAGCATTGATCATTTAGGTAGCTCTAAATTATACCAAGCTTATCAAGATTGATTCTAATTCTCGTACTCTCACATACACCACATACATACAAATATATTGGAAAATAAAAATTTCTTAGAGACGTTTAAATAGAATTTAAGAGATTAATAATAAGCCGCTAGCAAGATTATATTTAGAGGGGGACAGAGGGAGAGGGGAAGAGAGGTGGAGGATGGTAAATGAAGGAGGTAGAGAGAGATGCTTTGTCGTAAAATTCAGTGGTTTTTTAAGGTGATCTGTGTTAAATTTTTAGTATTTTGTCGTGAAATTCAGTGATTTGCTCTTAAAGTTTAGGTGATTTGTATTGAATAATTTTGTGATTAAGACGTAAATTTGGTGGTTTTAGGATAGTGGAAATCAACTAGTGAATCTTTAACTGTTATATGCGATAACAAATATTTTAAATAATACTGGCTTTGATGGAGCAAAGGTGATTGTGTTTGTATCATTGAGGATCAGATTGTGCAACAGCGGATTAGGCGACAGTGATGATGGTAATTATTGGTTGTAGGTTTTTGGTAACTGTGAAAAGTCACGTGTAGTAGAGAATGCAGTAATGGAAAAAAAGATATTTTGTGGTTATTTGATCGCCATGCTTTTGGTCTAATGAGCCTATTTTTATACACAAATTAAGTTCTAACTATAATTAGGGTCTCTTTAAAGGATCCTCACTCTCTCTCTCTCTCTCTATATATATATATATATGGGGGCTACTCTAATAAAAATTAATTTTAGAATAAAACTAGAAACCAGATAATATTTTTTTTAAAATTACTTCGAAATATATCATACATGGTATGCAAATCGATTGTTGAAAGATAGAGAAAAATTCAGTGAACTCATATTTAAAAAAAAATTATTGTTTAACGGAAAAAATCAAATAAAAAATGGAGGAGAAAAGCTGAGATTATATGTGGGAGGGTGCAGATTAGTTGGGTGTGGTGCTTTTAGGGGAACATTAGATTAGATTGATCTAATGACTTAGATTAGTGTCTAGTTTATATTTTAAGTTTAGTTCTATTTGATCATTTTGTTGTAAATCTCACTAACAAATATAGCAACATAGAGGCAAGTGTATAAAGAATTTAGCAAGTTTAGGCCAAGACCACAGTCAACAAAATAAAGCATGCATGTAAACAAAATCAGTAACTGAAATAACGAAGAGAGAAAGAAAGATGTACCCGAAACCATAGCTTTCAACAGTGACTGAAATAAAGGTTCACAGATACAAAATGCCAAGAAAAAGATCACAGCTGAGTCACCAGGCCTTGCTTGAAGTCCTGGCTGCTCTTGAAGAGAATATTGCCCCCTACCTGCTGCGTTTGGGATGCGCGCAATATCTCCACCAGGATAAAACATCTCGGAGTTTATGTTAACAGCAGTAACAATACCTCCACTTCGACCAGCACCTCAGTCGCCGGAAAATATCAGCACTTCAGGACTTTTGGGAGAGAAATGCAGAGAGGTTAAAGAGAAGAGAAGAGAATGTTGTGTGTTTCTTATAAATACATTCACTTTAGCCTCTATTTATAGGAGAGGAAAAAATGAAACTGTCAACACACTTAATGTCTGAATTAAACTGGTTCATTAATAAAAAAATCAAAACTGATAAGATTTTGAATTTAAATTATTTGTAACAGCTTTTCACATTAACACCCACATTATTATCAGGACTTAAGTTAAGTTCTGATTTGATATCAGAACTTAAGTTAACTTCTGATATCAGAACTTAAGTTAAGTTCTGATATCAGAACTTGTTAAGTTCTGATTTTATTCATCAGTTACAGATCAGATTATTTGTCCAGGTTCAATGTATTTAGACTAAGCCCACTAACAAAGTGACTTAGCCCATTTCAGTACCCAGCCCAATAATCCAGTCACCGATAAATAAATTCGAATTAAAATTAATTCTCAAATAAATAAAATCCTCGCCCAGGTCACCTCGCGTACGCGAGATGCCGAGACATTCACCCAAATCGCCCTTTGACCCGACCCGGTCCGGTCCGGTCTGGTGCGGTGCGGTGCGTGGCGGGGTGGCGGTGCGCGCGTGTGTGTGTGTGCGCGTGAAGTACACAACAACACAATGGACCATCACACACCTTAGTAGTTGTATACTACTCATGTGGGTAATAGCATATAAAGCACACAACCCCCTTTATTTATTTCAATGTAGGACAAACATTCTCAAATTTTCCAAGCTTTTCCAAGCTACTTTCAACTCTCATTTCATATAGATTTCATTAAGAAAATTCTTAAAACCATACATGAAAATTTAAGTTCAAATATCATTGAACAATTTCCAATCATTAGATTTTAGGATTTACGTCAAGAACATAATTAAATTAAGCTCTAAAATCCTAATTTTCTAACAATCCCCCACAAATCCAGACAGAAATGCGATCAATTTCCCATCATGACTTGTTTTTTCAGAGTCGGTACCCTTCCGGGTTTGAACCCTCCTAATTTCTCTACTTCAATGGCTATTGGACCCAGATGGAATGTTTCACCTTGAATCTTAATCCGTTTAGTATAACCATATTCCATAGACGACGACAAGTCAAATGTTATGGTGCCAATCTACGGCTTTGAGACATTAATGGTCATGTCTCGATCCTGTTCATCGAATACTTCAAGGATTAACTCTATCCTCTAATTGCGACCACACAATTACATTCGCTTAGCTGGGCATCTCCAGAGATATACTGCCTCTATCTCGTCAAATGACTTGATCCCATTCAAAGTTTTAACACTCTTGCTTTTCTGGCAGTGTTAGTACCTTCTAGGTTTACAGGGGATAAACTCAGATACTATAGTATCATCTATGTAGGAAAGGTACTACCAACTCATCCTTACAGCTTGTTATTACCCATTGAATACACTTTGAGGGATCTCCTCTCATGTGTATTGGGTTCCCACTGTTGATGAATTATGATGGGTTGACAATCATATCCCCAACCTTGACTTAAGGACCACTGCAGGTTCTAGTCCTTAATAAGTGGATCAGCTATATTATTCTGAAATCCTATGAACTCTATAGCTATGATCCTATCAGTCACTAAACCCCTTATAGACTTGAGTCTAACTTGGATGTGTCTCTTGGTTTTAGCATTATGCTTTTTACTGCTAATCTTGTCGATAGTTGTTCGACTATCACAGTGAATAGCAATAGCAGGAAGTGATCTACTTACTATAGGTATTGCAGACATAAGTCCGTGTAACCATTCAGCCTCCGTCCCTGTGGCATCAAGTGCACATAACTCAGCCTCAAAAGTAGATCGAGTAACTATAGTCTGTCTGCTTGACTTCCAGGATATTGCTCTACCAGCCAAGGTGAACACGTATCCAGTCACTCCATTGGAACCAGACTTCTTAGCTATCTAACTTGCATCACTGTACCCTTCAAGCACACCAGGAAATCTCCTGTAGTGTAAACTAAGGTACATTGTGCCTTTTAGATATCTAAGTACTCTATCAAGAGCATCCCAATGAGTTCTGTTCGGACAGCTTGTATATCTAGCCAATTTAGACACAGAATATGAAATATCTGGTCTAGTACAGTTAGCAAGATACTGCAAGCTCCTAATAATCTGAGAATACCTTAACTGAGATACAGGCACTCCCGAAGTATTCTTGACAAGGGAAACTTTCGAATCATAAGGTGTACTAGCGATTCTACACTGTGAATAACCATATTTCTCAAGTATAGATTTCTCTATATAATGAGATTGAGTCAAAGTTATTCCTTCAGTGGACTGAATCAGTTTGATTCCAATAATCACACTAGACTCACCCATATCCTTCATTTTGAAATGCCTTTTCAAGAATTCTTTAGTCTCGTTAATAATCTCAATATTGGTTCCAAATAGTAAAATGTCATCCACATATAGGCACAAAATTACACACTCATTACCTTTAACTTTAGTGTAGACACACTTATCACTTTCATTAATCTTATAACTGAAAGGCAATATAGTTTCATCAAACTTTTTATGCCAATCTCTGGGAGCTTGTTTCAAGCCATAGATGGACTTGATCAACTTACATACTTTCCTTTCATTGCCTGATGCAACAAATCCATCAGGCTGATCCATATAAATCTCTTCTTCAAGTTCACCATGAAGAAAAGCCGTCTTTACATCCATCTGATGGATGATAAGACCATGGATTGAAGCCAATGCTATAAGCATTCGGATTGTTACCATTCTTGCAACCGGAAAGTATGTATCAAAATAATCAACTCCTTCATTTTGCTTAAAACCCTTAGCTACCAGTCTAGCCTTGTACTTGTCTATTGAGCCGTCAGGATTCAACTTCCTTTTAAAGACCCATTTACACCCAATAGTAGAACACCCAGGAGGGAGATCAACCAACTCCCATGTTCCATTAGAAATAATAGAGTCAATTTCACTCTTGACAGCGCCCTTCCAGTGCCTTGACTCAGAAGAATCCATAGCTTGTCGGAAAGTTAAAGGTTCATCCTCGATATTGTAAGTGATGAAATCACCTCCAAAATCCTTGACTACCTTTGCACGCTTACTTCTCCGTGGTTCCTCTAGTTCCTTAGGACTAGAGCTACTACTAGGTTCCACCCCCACATTTGTCATCTTTTCCATATGATCAGGAATGGAACTTGATGTGTGAGTAGGATCTTCATCAGAAATCGTTTCAGGTATTCCAGTCTTCATAGGGTAAACATCCTCAAAGAATGTCGCATCTCGAAATTCAACTATCGTATTTGCCACTATACCATCTATGTCAGATTTTAACACTAAAAATCTCATAGCTGTAGTGGTTTCAAGATAGCCCAGAAAGATACAGTCAACAGTCTTTGGACCTAGTTTCTTTCTCTTGTGTTCAGGAACAAGCACCTTAGCAAGGCACCCCCACACACGAAAATACTTAAGACTAGTCATCCTGCCTTTCCATAACTCCAAGGGTGTTTTGTCCATGTGTTTCAGAGGGACTCTATTCAAAATATGGCAAGCCGTATTTAGAGCCTCTCCCCACATGTATTTAGGCAACCCAGAGTTAATAAGCATACTATTAATTATATTTTTAAATGTTCTGTTCTTTCACTCAGCAACCCCATTAGACTCAGGTGTGTATGGTGGAGTAACTTCATGAACTATACCATTGTTTGCACAAAATTCATTAAAAGCATTACTCGTATACTCACCACCTCTATCAGATCCCAATCTTTTAAGTAGCTTACTAGTTTGTTTTTCTACTTCAGTTTTATATATAATGAATTTACTAAGTGCTTCATCCTTATGTCTAAGTAAATAAACATAACAGTATCTACTACTATCATCTATAAAAGTAATGAAGTATCTAAACCGGTCCTTGGTCAACACACCACCAAATTCACAAATATCAGTGTGTACTAAATCTAACAAGTCTGAATCCCTAACAACGTTATGAAAAGGTTTCCTTATTTGTTTAGCAGACACACATACTTGACATTTAGAATTCTTTTCTATGGTATATTTTGGAATCAACTCTAAGTTCATCATGTTCTTAAGAGCACCAAAGTTTAAATGACCTAGTCTAGCATGCCATATATTTGAGGATTCAATACAGTTAACAGTAGGAATAACATTATTATTCAAATTTCCCAAAACAGGATCCGCATTAATAACAAATAAACCATTTGACAAGTAACCATTGCCAAAGAATGTACCAGTGTGAATAAGAACTACTTTATTACACTTGAACGAAATTTCAAAACCACTAGAAACTAAACAGCTTCCACTTATTATATTTCTACGCATGTTGGGAACATGATGCACTCTCGTCAGAGATAGAATACATCCTGAAGGGAACTTCAGATCCACGTTTCCAACTCCATGTACTTGAGCAACACTAGCATTCCCCATCTTCACAGTCAGGCTATGACTCTGTTGATAAGATACAAATAAACTAATATCAGCACAAATATGTACATTAGCTCCAGTATCTATCAACCATTCATTTGACAGATAGGTAGAAAATATTACAGGGTTGTAGGATACATACCGGTCAACGTCGATTTCAGAAGCCGTAGCCTCACCAACAACCATGTTCACTACAGGCCCACTTGCGGTTCCAAGCACAACATTCTCTTGCGCTACCTCGGTTTTCTTCGCTTTCTTCGTAGGGCAGTCCTTACTCCAGTGCCCAACCTGCCCATAAGACCAGCATGGTTTGTTTGCCTTGGGTTTCTTGGCCTTATCCTTGTCACTCTTAGGTTTATTACTATTAGCTTTCTTAGCAAAAGCCTTCCTCTTCTGTCCTACAGTTGCTATGTTTACCTTCGAGGTACCGTGTTCAGTTGGCATCACATGTCCCTGTTTGGACTTGTGTTGTTCTTGAACTGAGATGTCCAGCATAAGATTGGTCCAGGTGATCTCTCCTTTCTGTCTTTTTAGGGAGAGAGAGAACTCTTCCCAAGATTTCGGGAGTTTTTCAATCACACTCATCACCTTAAACTTCTCCGGGAGGTCCATTCCAGACTCCTTCAAAGCATGCACTATCATCTCGAATTCATGCACCTGCTCAGTCATAGACTTATTGTCCACCAGTTTGAACTCAAGGAACCTTGCCACAGAATACTTTTCTAGACCTTGCGAGTAAGTATTATGTGTCTGGTCCAGGTTCTCCCATAAGAGTTTTGCGGAGTAGGCATCTGAAGAATAGACATCAAATAAAGTGTTTGTTAGTGTCGCCAGAATGGCTGCCCTAGCCACTCCATCCTTCTTAGCCCATTTCGCAAAAGCCTTAACTGTGTCAGCCTTCTCTTGATCCACTACTGGTTTCTCATATTCCACAACCGGCCATAAACCCTTTATAGTCAACCACAACTTCATCTTTTTCTGCCAGCGAGAAAAGCCAATACCACCGTTGAATTTCTCCGGCAAGCCGGTTAGTTCAACAGCCTGTGGGAAATTATAGGTGGTCCAATCAATGGCCCCAGCAGTTGCACCCGAACTGCTACCACCACCAACGATAACCTCACTTTCGTTAACCATTATGCTAAATTCTATATAACTAATATTCTCTTCAAGAATGTTGTAAATCTCACTAACAAATATAGCAACATAGAGGCAAGTGTATAAAGAATTTAGCATGTTTAGGCCAAGACCACAGTCAACAAAACAAAGCATGCATGTAAACAAAATCAGTAACTAAAATAACGAAGAGAGAAAGAAAGATGTACCTGAAACCATAGCTTTCAACAGTGACTGAAATAAAGGTTCACATATACAAAATGCCAAGAAAAAGATCACAGCTGAGTCACCAGGCCTTGCTCGAAGTCCTGGCTGCTCTTGAAGAGAATATTGCCCCCTACCTGCTGCGTTTGGGATGCGCGCAATATCTCCACCAGGATAAAACAGCTCGGAGTTTATGTTAACAGCAGCAACAAAACCTCCACTTTGACCAGCACCTCAGTCACCGAAAAATATCAGCACTTCAGGACTTTTGGGAGAGAAATGCAGAGAGGTTAAAGAGAAGAGAAGAGAATGTTGTGTATTTCTTACAAATACATTCACTTTAGCCTCTATTTATAGGAGAGGAAAAAATGAAACTGTCAACACACTTAATGTCTGAATTAAACTGGTTCATTAATAAAAAAATCAAAACTGATCAGATTTTGAATTTAAATTATTTGTAATAGCTTTTCACATTAACACCCACATTATTATCAGAACTTAAGTTAAGTTCTGATTTGATATCAGAACTTAAGTTAAGTTCTGAAATCAGAACTTGTTAAGTTCTAATTTTATTCATCAGTTACATATCAGATTATTTGTCCAGGTTCAATGTATTTAGACTAAGCCCACTAACAAAGTGACTTAGCCCATTTCAGTACCCAGCCCAATAATCCAGTCACCGATAAATAAATTCGAATTAAAATTAATTCTCAAATAAATAAAATCCTCGCCCAGGACGCCTCGCGTACGCGAGACGCTGAGACATTCGCCCAAATCGCCCTTCGACTCGACCCGGTCCGGTCCGGTCCGGTCCGGTACGGTGCGGTGCGTGGCGGGGCGGCGGCGCGCGCGTGTGTGTGTGCGCGTGAAGCACACAACAACACAATGGACCATCACACACCTTAGTAGTTGTATACTACTCATGTGGGTAATACCATATAAAGCACACAACCCCCTTTATTTATTTCAATGTGGGACAAACATTCTCAAATTTTCCAAGCTTTTCCAAGCTACTTTCAACTCTCATTTCATATGGATTTCATTAAGAAAATTCTGAAAACCATACATGAAAATTTAAGTTCAAATATCATTGAACAATTTCCAGTCATTAGATTTTAGGATTTACATCAAGAACATAATTAAATTAAGCTCTAAAATCCTAATTTTCTAACACATTTTCCTATATATATATATAGACACACACACACTATTACATTAAAAAGGAAGCAATGAAAGTTTGGTTGATAGTTGGTCTGGTCACCGTAATTATAGTAATATTTAAAATAAAACACTCTCATAAATAGATTACTATTCACAATAGAATTATGATATGCCCAAAGATTTTGGTTTAAACTAAATAATATATAAAATTCAACCCGGATGGGCTAATCAAAATAATGCTATTGATCTAATCTTAAATAAAAAATAAAAATAAACTACATATAGTTAGTTGAATTTGTAGGCTCCAGATAATAAACACAATGATAATCGAATCCAAGCAGCGCACCATGGTGATCGAATATAAAATATTTTAAAATCATATCAAAACTTAATAAATGAATCCAGAACGATTTATAAAACCAATACAAACATTAAATGTAACACATGAACACATACCAACAAAATAACCTCTTTAAAGTTAATACCAACCATTCTTAAATTAATCATTCATAGTGACTTCACCCATCTCCTCATCTTCATCATATTCATATTCTTCGCCACCTACACCTACCTCCACTTCTGAGATTCCATCATATTTCTTGTAGTACTTCTCTTACACCATGGTGCGCTGTTTGGATTCTTGTACACATATATAAAATTAATTAACAGGAGAAAGAATATCAGCCAACAGATACACATAACGATGTGAAATAATATAAAAGATAGAGATTGTTAAAAAAATAATATGATTAGATCAACCATCCATTAAGACTATATATATATACAAGACCAAAATAAAAATATGATTACATGGCAATTATAAAAAGATAATAATCAAAATTTTAATTGTAAATCATCAAAAACAATTATCATATATTTGAAGCAATGCAACTTCTCTCATAACTAATAATCATCTTTAACATTAATCCTATAAAATTATTTGAGTACTGCAAACAATTATTTTTTACAAATTTTATCTATATTTGTAATAATAGTCGATTATGTACTTATGATATAACTAGATATAAATCACCACGAGCAAATTGGTCTATGATAATGTGCTTTGACCATCATCGAGCAAACAACAGTTAGGAGTTGTCCCGCATCATTTATGGGAGAGGCCTTTTGGCATCTAGTTAGGCCTTTTGGGATAACTAGAATATAAGCATCTAGTTAACTCCATTAGTATAAGGCCTTTTGGGATGTGCCCAAAACAAAACCCGTGCGGGCCTGACTTAGAGCGGACAATATTAAACTAATGTGGAGTTAGGCCTGCTTAGCAAGCCCAACAAGTGATATCAGAGTTTCAGGTTATAACGGTGCAAAAACAATCTCAGACGGGCTCACACAATGGACCTAGGACGAGACAGATGGGCTACCCAGTATTGGCTCAAGGAAAAGGTAGATCGACCTTTCAGTATGGGTCCAGGGGGAGCCGATCACACAATCAGGTGGTAGATTCAACTGGTGTCGAGCCTGATGTGTGAATAGGAAATTGTTAGGAGTTGTCCTGCATCATTTGTCGGAAGGATGGATTGTTAGAATATAAGCAGCCAGTTAACTTCATTAGTATGATGCCTTTTAGGATGTGCCAAAAAACAAACTCGTGTGGGTTTAACCCAGAGCGGAAAATATCATACCAATGTGGAGATAGGCCTACTTAGCAAGTCAAACAATAATTTTGTTTCAAACTATTCAAGTACATATATTTTCATTTAAACTAAATTTTTATTTATTTTCTGGCACACTTAAAAATAACTACATTATATTAGTTTCCACCATTGTTGATAATTATGTCAAACTAGACCAAGTCAAATATGAACATAGGTTAGTAATGGTGTGCACGCTAAATGACACAGATTAAAAATAACTCGTACTAATACTTTTATTTTAATGTAGTTTTTTTTTCTTTTTTTTCCAACTTAAAACCGACCACAAGGTATGGTCGTTTTAAGTCATGTCATATTAAAAATAAAATCTACTGTTTTGTTCTAGTCGGTTTTATGGGTTCCACATAGAAAAAATTGAGTGATCTGTCATGCATTATCCATTTTAACTTGTTTTCTTGTAGCCCATAGATAATATGAATATGGTGGAACCATAAGTGTTTTACAATCATTAATAACAACAGTACTAGTTAGATGAAATATTTAATTTTAATAAAATTTTCATTTCTTTGAAAAAAAGAGAGTGGAACAGTTTCCAACTCAGTCTACCATCAAGAAGAGCATGTAATCATATTCATTAGAATCAATGCCAAGTAAATGTAGAATATTTTGTTAGATTCGTAACAATATTACAAATATAATACGACTTCACACACGTACACATCCACCACATATATATATAGAGTATTCTACTTGGATTTCCCGAATGATTTCTCGTTCTTATTTTAGATGGAGCACCACGTAATGGAGAAGAAGCCATGACACGGCCAGCTCCATGTTATGGGAATGCAGAAGATGTTCATTAATCCGGCAGTTCTTAAGCTCTCCTAATCTCTGGGGTATAACAAAATTATTGCACATAAAGGTGCAATCATTTCTCTAATCTTTTTTGATAATATTTTTATTATATCCATATCATTAAATTTTTTATATTTATAATAGAAATAAAATGGATAAATTTAAAGTTTTACTGTAAAATTAAAAACTGATACTAGATATGTTAAAATTATTTTTATTTGTACTACTATACTATAATATAAAAATTATTATTATATACTAATTGAATTTTAACTAGATATAATTTGTCTACCGGGATTCGTAATAATGGTTAATTTTATTTAAATAAAAAAAATTAGACCTCTAAAATCAATTGAAAAAATCTTAATACAATAATAAATAAATAAAATGATTATATTATTCTACTACTCAAACATAATATGTCCTAAAGATAGAAAATGATTAGAGGTTCAACCAATAATAAATATAAAATAATTTACATTGTTCTAATATAATTGCAAACAATTGCAAATACCAAAATATAATACAATAAATACAACCATACATATAATATGATTAGATGTAATACTATATATAGCTACAAATAATATACATCACCAAAAAATTAATTAAATTCAAAATCGGTATATTTCTCAATATCAACATATTTGCCGTAATAATATTGCAACTAAACATAAAAAACAAAAACAGTATTACAACATGAGTAACAATTAATATATTTTACATGGTAAGATCACATAAAATTATGAAAACTTGTATTTTTAGTAATTTCTCTGCATATCTTCATCATACTTTTTGAACTAAATTATCAAAAAATATATTATTTTGATTCTTTACACTTTGACATTTACTCATTACAAAATAAGTACACACTTTTTTGTTCAACACAATAGTATGTAACCCCAAAATACTAGATATTCAATATAATAAATAATTTAGTTAAATTCCCTGTGCACTTATAAAATTTTATCAATACATTTTATTAATCAGATGAACACTCTTATGAAAGAACACAATAGTATAAGAGTGCCAAATTTTGAATCTATTTAGTTCACATTGTATAACTGGAATCTGTTTATGATTTTGTTTACTTTGTATTCTTCATGTCATCTTATACCATTACTCATAATTGGGTTAAAAAACAAAAAAAAAGAAGACAAAATAACAAAATAAAACACTAGTTTAGTTATCAATATAGACATCAAACCCAATCTTAAAGCGAATGAGAAAGAAACTTAATTTTTAGTTGATTTTGGTTGCATAAGTTATTTTACAATATTTTATGAAGATGGTAAAATCGCATAAAACTATCAAAAGTTATATTTTTAATAATTTCTCTATATATTATTTGGATTCTTTACTCTATATTTTTGACATTTACTCTTTACAAAATAGGTAAACACTTTTTTGTTGAACACAATAGTATCGTAACAACAAAATATCATTTTTTGATTATCACTAACTAATTTAATTTAATTAATTTCATGAATTTCGAACCTCTGCAAATATAAAATTATATCAATACAATTAATAAGATGAACATTGTTATGGTCCAACACAATAATAATATCAAGCAAACCATTTCTAAATATTTAAAGTTAAAGTAATAAATATATTTTGTTATCCAAGCCTATGAGATATATATTACATTGTGTCTTGTATTACATTATGTCTTGTAGTGCTTAATGTAGAAACAAAAACAGTTAACAAGTAGTTGAGCAGTAGACAAGTTTATCAATGTAACGTATCCATTACATGTCATCTTATATCATTACTCATAATTGTGTTGAAAAAACCAAATAAAAAACAGAAAAACAAAACAGGAGTTTAGTTTCTGAATTACAGTTCAGAAGGTTAGCAAAAACTTTGAAGTATCAATATTGACATCAAACCCTGTTGTGAGAGCAAATGAGAAAGAAAAGTAAAGTCTCAAAAAAGTGTTCACCAGCCGCAGAGGTAATAGGAGGCAATTAAGACTTCCTCAGTCAGATATTACCACATCTCCCTGTTAAATCGCTTAGTCGATTCAAAATTGTGTCCAGACAATGGCGTTCAAAGCGTGCACTCATTTGCGATCGCCAGTTCAGCCTTAGTCACTCTTGTTACTAACAATATATATATAAGTATAACTGTGTGAAAAAGTAATGTATTTGCTCAAGGAATGCTTCGACTTCTTTATTTCCCAGAGAGTTACAGCAATATATAGAAAGTGCAGAAAACAAACATGCTAAAAATTAGCCCACCTACAAAGTGGTTTCCTAAACAAACTCTAACATCTCCTGACTTATTCTTTCTCCTAAAAACATGCCATCAACAAAATACTAATTCAAATAACTAAATAAAACAATACAATAATAAATACTTTGAGATTAATTTCAACAATCTCCCCATTAATCTCAAAGTCCTCGGTTCAGATCCTTGACTCTTAGTAGCTTCCTCATGTTCTCAAACTTGACAGTGGCCAACCCCTTTGTTAGAATGTCTGCTCTCTGACTGTAGCTGCAAACATGCCTCAAGACGACTTCTCCTCTTTCAACACACTCTCTAATAAAATGAAACCATATATCAATGTGTTTACTCCTACCGTCGAACATTGGGTTCTTCGACAAGTCGATTGTAGACCGGTTGTCTATACACAACACCACTGGTCCAATAGTCGTCGAGGTGATTTGTACAAGGATGTTACGAAGCCAAATTCCCTGACAGCCTGCAGCAGGGGCCGCCATGAATTCAGCTTCACAGCTTGAGAGTGCAACGCATTTCTGTTTTTGAGAGACCCAGGTTATGATACTTTCGTTTAGGTAAAACACCATTCTCCAGTGCTCTTCCGGTCATCCAGTTGTCCACCCAAATCGCTGTCGCTGTATCCTATCAACACATGAATTCCACTGTCCTTCTAGTATACTAAGCCATGATGAATCATTTCTTTGATGTACCTTAGGATACGGTTTACAGCATCCATGTGTTTCTTGGTGGGTTTATCCATATATCTACTTACCACACCTACAGAGTATGCAATATCCGGCCGTGTGTGAACTAGATATCTAAGCCCACCCACCACACTTTTATACTCTGTAGCATCAACCAATTTTCCCATTTCGTCACGGCTGAGTTGTTCCTTTGGGTCGATTAGATACTTGGTTGGGTTGCAGTTTGCCATGCCAGCTTTGTCCAGAATTTTCCGAGCGTATCCTGCCTGTTTGAGCTCGATGCATCCTTCTCCTTGACCGACTTCGAGTCCTAAGTAGTAACTTAGTTTTCCCATATCACTCATTTCAAACTGCAGCTGCATTTGTTTCTTGAATGCTTCAATGGCTGCGACACTTGTTCCGGTTACCAATAGAGCATCCACGTAAACTGCTATAACTAGGCTTTCATCTCCCTTTCTCCTTGTATAAACTGCATGCTCGTAGGGACAACGGGTAAATCCAAGACTTAAAAGACAAGAGTTTAGCTTGGCATACCATGCATGAGGTGCTTGACGGAGGCCATATAGTGCTTTCATTAACTTGTACACCAACTTTTCTTGCCCCTTCTTCTCGAAACCTTGAGGCTGGGCCACATATACGTCTTCCTTGATGTCCCCATTTAAAAAGCTGTCTTTACATCGAGGTGATGAACCTCCCACTTCTCCTTGGCTGCCAGAGCTAGTAGTAATCTCACCGTTTCCAGTCGAGTGACAGGTGCATAAACTTCGTCGAAGTCAATGTCGTGCTCTTGTACATATCCTTTGGCCACGAGATGCGCTTTGTGCTGCAATATCCTTCCGTTTGCATCCTTTTTGAGTTTGTAGATCCACTTTAGGCCTATCACTTTTTCTCCAGGTGGCAAACTCGTCAATCTCCACATTTTATTCGCCTCGATTGAGTCCATCTCTAGCTTCATGGCCCTCTGCCAGTTCACATCTTTTACTGCTTGTGCACAGTTGGCCGTGGAGGAGTTCTTCATCATCTTCCATATTTTCAGTAACAGCATAGACCTCACTGACTAGCTTAAATCTTTTGGGTGTCGTACTATCATCATAATTATTAGAATTAATTCTTGATACAGAGCTCTGATAGCTTGGAGTTCTTACCTGAGATCCGTCACTGTCAGTATCATAGTTGGTCCCAGATTCTTGCGATCTTGGTGTGGTCGCCTGTGAGTTGTCTTCGTTATCTGAATTTGCATCATCAGTTCTGTCCTCTTCTTCGATGTTCTCCATGTCTGGTACTGCGAAATATTATGGTGTCCTCTCATCTCCATTTTCCTCATTTCATGGCCATTGCTTTTCTTCCTCAAACACTACATCGCGGCTTATATGTACTCAATTTTCATTGGGATTATACAACCTGTATCCTTTTATGCCAGGTTCTCTACCCAGATTTACTACCCTTTTGTTACGATCATCGAGCTTTATGTTATGAATGCTTGGAGTTTTCATATGGGCCAGACACCCAAAGACACGAACATGGCTGATGTCTGGCCTTTTGTTTGACCAACATTTATATGGTGTTGGTTGTGTCAACGCCCTTGTGGGTAGTTTCTTTAGTAGATAGACCGTATTTCGAACGACTTCAGCCCATAACTTTGCTGGCAACTGCATCTCTTTCAAGCTGGTCCTCGTCATTTCCACTACAGTCCTGTTGCGACGCTCTACTACTCCATTTTATTGAGGGGTGTAAGGCGTCGTGAAGTTTATTTTAATTCCGGCCCCTTCACAATACTCCCTGAATTCATTAGAGTTGAATTCGCCACCTATGTCCGTTCTGAGCACTTTGATCCTCTCTCAGGTCCATCTTCAACCAACGCTCAAAAATTTTTGAATGCTTGTAGTGCTTCACTCTTGGTTTTAAGGAAATATACCCACATGTACCTGCTATAGTCATCGGCCAAGAGAAAGAAATACCTGTATCCTGAGGTTGTAGTTGGCTGAATTGGTCCGCACAAATCACCTTGAATTAATTCAAGCACCTTCTTTGCACTGTAGTTGGCTTTACCAGGAAAAGGTCTCCTGATTTGCTTCCCCATCAGGCAACCATCACAGACTGCAGTTTGCTGGGTTATTCTGGGTATTCCTTCCACCATTCGATGTTTTGACATGAGAGCAATGGCTTGATAGTTAACGTGCCCAAGTCGGGCGTGCCATAGTTTTGAGAGTTCCTCCGTTTTGCTCATTAAGCATTCCTGTTTGTTAGTTTCTATTAAAATTTTATAAAGACGATTTGGGGATCGCTTTACCTTCATCAATAGTTGTTCTTGTACGTCACATACTCTAAAAAATTCCCCTTTTAGTTCCACCTTGTAGCCTTCTTCGGACATTTGCCCCAATGAGATAATATTGTTTCGTAATTAAACTAGGAATGTAGTATACCTCAGAGAGTTGTTTTTCTTCTCCGTTTTTGCACATGAATCAAACTGAGCCTTTGCCTCGGATCTCGACAGTAGAACAATCACCAAATCGAACTTGTCCAGTAATTTTTTCATCCAGCTTAGTGACTTTACCTCTGAATCCCGTCATATGGTTGCTTGCCCCGTTGTCGAGATACCAAATATTGGACTCGCTTACTTGCTCCCTATTCCAGACCAGTTGTAGTGATGCAGTTTTTCTGCGTTTACTAATAGTTGTGGATTAGTTTTGTCATGCTTTGCCAGAAGGAGGGTTGGTTCATCGTCCATTACGGTCATGTTTGCTCTGCATCGGTCGTTCCTCCATTTCTCCTCGGTTTCTTACAATCTGAAGCAAAATGACCGTAAATGTTACAATTAAAACACTTAATATTACTCTTATCAAACCTGCCTCGACACCTTTATCTTGGGTTTCTTTCATTAGTCCTTTTCAGCCACTCCTCGCATGTAAGTAGGAGTTTCTTCTCTTCTCCATCACGTTTTGCCCACTCTTCCTCGGTCAACATTAGCTGGTACTCCTTAGTTTCTGTCTTACCCTTTACACGTTCTTCGTGTGCTTTGAGAGCTCCCACAGCCTCCTCGACAGACATGTTCTCCAAATCTCCAAAATGTTTAAGTGTGGAGGTTATTTGCAGGAATCTGGGTGGGACGGCACATAACAGCTTCTTTACGACATAGGACTCGTCCATCATTTTGCCCAATGCTCGTATATTGGTTACGAGCCCAATCATCCTAATCTGAAAATCCTCAATTTGTTCAGTCTCATTCATATGCAGCATTTCAAACTCTGACTTCAAAGTTTGTATCCGTGCCCTTTTTGCTTTGTCTGCACCTTGACACAGTACTTTTATCGTGTCCCAAGCATCTTTCGCCGTTATCTTGCTGGTGATCGTTAGTAACACGTCTTCAGGGAGTCCCTAATATATCATTGCCAACGCTACTTTTTCAGCTTTCTATTCTACTGCCACCTTGGGATCGATGGGTTCGATAGCGCACCATACCCCCTGTGCTTGCATCACCACCTTCATTTTAAGGGCCCTAGCCGTAAAGTTGTTTCTGGAAAGCATTGGATAACTCAGACCGTACGAACCTCCTTTTGTTTTGTTCCCCTCCATCGCTGGTGAGATCGTCAGTCAAAGCCTTCGAGCTCTGATACCACTTCTTGTTAATAACAATATATGTATAAGTATAACTGTGTGAACAAGTAATGTATTTGTTGAAGGAATGCTTCGACTTCTTTATTTCCCAGAGTTACAGCAATATATAGAAAGTGCAGAAAACAAACATGCTAAAAATTTGCCCACGTACAAAGTGGTTTCCTAAACAAACTCTACAATCTCCTAACTTGTTCTTTATCCTAAAAACATGCCATCAACAAAATACTAATTCAAATAACTAAATAAAACTGTGCAATAATAAATACTTTGAGATTAATTTCAACAGTCACGCTTGTAAGAACCCTAGCTCTAGCATCCCTTACGGCATCTTCTTCTACAACCCTCTTCCTAGAGATCTGTACTTCAGCAACCACTTCAGAAACCATTTTTTATTGCTATACAGGTAAGCCAAATAATTCAGGTATGCCTTCTTGTTCCGATCCTTGTGATGCCTGGATCCAACCGACCATAGAGTTACTTACTGGTGAAAATACAATGAAGATGGTACAATCATGTAATGGATTGACCTTATTTCAATTCAACACTTCTGATGTACATATAAAGTTGTACTGTATTCGTAATTTTGCTACTAATCAAATGAAAATGATACCTTTACCCAAGTTGTATGAATATGATCTGATGGTCACGTGCAATTTGGATTTCGACCTTTTGGCATCACCCTACTAAAAAATTATTTGTGTTAAAAATGGAGGTAAATTATTCAGATCTCATATTATAATATATAGTTCTGAAACTGGTCATTGGAAAGATGCCAATATTCCAAAGAATAGTGTAACGCCCTCCAAACTCAGGTCAGAAGTTTGGGGTTTACAACACACAAACACAATATTTAAACCTGTATACAAAATATCATATGCATTGACCCTTCTTTTCACAACCATGGATCGCAACAGGTTCAAGTATGAAAACAAGCCACAACCTTATCTTTTATTACATCGTACCAAATCCCAACTAGTTCAACTTATAACTGATAATGATATCGTTCATACAATCTTTCATAACTCATCTACAATATAAAGCTCCTGCTAGCTCGATCCGACTTAACCTGGAATCCTAGCTCGCACACTGGACTGGGAATCCTCATTACCAACAATTTCCTTTTCAATTGTTGAAAACATAAAAACATTTGCAAGAGTGAGCTAACTAGCTCAGCAAGTCATAATAGCAATAACTGAGGTTAAACAATTACCAACTGAAATGATTCAGAAGGATCAAGTTTCTGAATAACCAATGATTAGAATTGGATATTCACTTTTCATTTTAAAAAAAACCAAGGTTAGGCTGTTGATCAGTCACGCACTAACCCCGACCACGAATCCAAGGCTCCCTGCTTTGCTCTAAATACTGGATCCAAGGCACGCATTGGCCTACTATGACCACAAATCTGGTCTGACCATGAATCTGGTCCATATTTATAAAACCATCCAATTCTAAAAGAATTCAAAATGATAACCAATGTAAATCAATAAGCTGAATCATAAACAACATTTATCTTGAAGCATAGGGTGATTCACAATACCATGAAGGTATAACAAGGAATTTAAAAAGATTGGCTTTCAATCAAGGAAAGAATCAGAAAGTAGAAGACCAAGGGTTTAAGGGTTCCAAGGATTGGTCTTCTATTAAACAAGGAATAAGGGTTGGTATGTCAAGCAATTCAATATCAGAAATCAGTATATGGTAGATATGTATTTGTGGAGTAGTACCGTATGTGTCTGGCTCGAATCTGGGAATTCAACGATTAAGGGTTTATGAAGAATAAGGCTTATGGCTCAAGATCAATAAGAATTAGGGTTCAAGGTTAAATAGTTTAAAGCGTTTGTAATATAAAACATGAGTTATTTTGAATAATAGCGACATGTTATGAGATGGTTCGAAAATATTTGCAATATATCTTAAAGAAGGTTCTGAAGTACTTGCCTTATCACGGATGATTTCCACTTTACTTGTACCCATCTAACAGTTTTACTTTTCCATCACTTTCCTTCATTTTCTATGTCTTGCTTCTATGCATCGATCACTTGCTTTCTTTTTCTACACTTCAGTTCTATTTACTGATCACTGACTTCATTTTCTATGCCTCACTTACTCTGCTAGGCATCACAAGTATCTATCAATACTCAATCTCATATCATTCTAATTGTCACATAGACGTCATAAGCTTTTATCTACCCTTCGTTTTACCCAAATCCGATTTACGGATTGAAAGTTATGATCGAAACAGTTAAACAATAACCACATAGGCATATAACACATCAATCAGATAGCACGTAGCACATAGAACGCAAGATGTTCCATCAAAATAATTTTTCAAAGAAGATTCAGGGCCAAAATGATTTTTCAGGGATTTAATTCGAATTTTTGAACATTTTTCAGAATTAAAACGGGACTCCGAATCATTTTATAATTAAATAATAGGGTTCGAACACCCATTACAAGAAAACAAGGCTAAATACTACCGCACAAATACAACCGACATCAAATTCAACCGTTTTCGGTTGAAATTAAGGGTGTGGGTAAATACAACCGCATGCGGTCGTATTTATATACGGTCGTATTTACGCGGTCGAATTTAGTACTAATTACAACCGAATAAATACAACCGTATTTATATACAACCGTATACGGTTGAGTTTAGGTGTACTCCTAAATTCAACCGCATTCGGTCAAATTTAGCCTTACTAATTACAACCGAATAAATACAACTGTATTTATATGCAACCGTATACGGTTGAGTTTAGATGTACTCCTAAATTCAACCGCATTCGGTAAAATTTAGCCTTACTAATTACAACGGAATAAATACTACCGTATTTATATGCAACCGTATACGGTTGAGTTTAGCCGTGCTCCTAAATTCAACCGCATTCGGTCGAATTTAGCCTTTCCAAAAAATCGAGGGAATTTTCCCGCCAGTGAATTTTATACTAAATTGAATCGATTTCGGTCGAATTATTTTTAAAAATGGCGGAAAATTTCTGAAAAAAATTTAGAATAAAATTTGCACGAAATTTATATTTTACTTCTTGCAAAAAAGATTATTATGGTACTTAGATATTTATCGTTCAATTAATAATTATAATTTGAGTTTCCAAAATTTATTTTAAAAAAGAAAACCAAATATATTTATTATTTTCTAATTTTTTTGTCATATCATTAAAATATATAGATCTTGATATCCGTACGGTTGGATCATTCATTAATATTTTTAAAAATATCAAAACATCAATATGGGATTAAACACTAGTTAGAAGTACATGTCAAATTACCAGTTGACTGTTAAAAAAGGAAACCAAATATATTTATTTTTTTCTAAATTTTTTGTCATATCAATCAAATATATAGATCTTGATATCCATATGGTTGGATCATTCATTAATATTTTTAAAAATATCGAATCATCAATATGGAATTAAACACTAATAAGAAGTACGGGTCAAATTACTAGTTGACTGTTAAAAAAACAAACAAAATATATTTATTTTTTTCTAAAATTTTTGTCATATCACTAAAATATACTGATCTTGACATCCGTACGGTTGGATCATTCGTTAATATTTTTAAAAATATCAAAACATCAATATGAGATTAAATACTAGTTAGAAATACTGGTCAAATTACTAGTTGGCTGTTAAAAAAGCAAACCAAATATATTTATTTTTTTATAAAATTTTTGTCATATCACTAAAATATACTGATCTTGACATCCGTACGGTTGGATCATTCATTAATATTTTTAAAAATATCGAATCATTAATATGGGATTAAACACTAGTTAGAACTATATGTCAAATTACTAGTTGACTATTAAAAAAGCAAACCAAATATATTTATTTTTTTCTAAAATTTTTGACATTTCACTAAAATATACTGATCTTAATCCGTACGGTTGGATCATCCATTAATATTTTAAAAATATCGAAACATCAATATGAGATTAAACAATAGTTAGAAGTACTGGTCAAATTACTAGTTGACTGTTAAAAAAGCAAACCAAATATATTTATTTTTTTCTAAAATTTTTGTCATATCACTAAAATATACAGATCTTGACATTCGTACGGTTGGATCATTCATTAATATTTTTAAAAATGGTGAATCATCAATATGTGATTAAACACTAGTTAGAAGTACGCGTCAAATTACTAGTTGACTATTAAAAAATAAACCAAATATATTTATTTTTTTCTAAATTTTTTGTCATATCACTAAAATATACAGATCTTGACATCCGTACGGTTGGATCATTCATTAATATTTTTAAAATATCGAATCATCAATATGGAATTAAACACTAGTTAGAAGTATGGGTCAAATTACTAGTTGACTTTTAAAAACACAAACCAAATATATATTTTTTTCTAAAATTTTTGTCATATCACTAAAATATACAGATCTTGACATCCGTATGGTTGGATCATTCATTAATATTTTTAAAAATATCGAATCATCAATATGGAATTAAACACTAGTTAGAAGTACGGGTCAAATTACTAGTTGACTGTTAAAAAAGTAAACCAAATATATTTATTTTTTCTAAAATTTTTGTCATTTCACTAAAATATACTGATCTTGACATCCGTACGGTTGGATCATTCATTAATATTTTTTAAAATATCGAAACATCAATATGAGATTAAATACTAGTTAGAAGTACTGGTCAAATTAATAGTTGACTGTTAAAAAAGAAAACCAAATATATTTATTTTTTTCTAAATTTTTTGTCATATCACTAAAATATACAGATCTTGACATCCGTACAGTTGGATCATTCATTAATATTTTTAAAAATATCGAATCATCAATATGGAATTAAACACTAGTTAGAAGTACGTGTCAAATTACTAGTTGACTGTTAAATAACAAACCAAATATATTTATTTTTTTCTAATATTTTTGTCATATCACTAAAATATACAAATATTGATATCTATATGGTTGGATCATTCATTAATATTTTTAAAAATAGCGAGTCATCAATATGGATTAAACACTAGTTAGAAGTACATGTCAAATTACCAGTTGACTGTTAAAAAAGCAAACCAAATATATTTCTTTTTTTCTAAATTTTTTGTCATATCACTAAAATATACAGATCTTGACATCCATACAGTTAAATCATTCATTAATATTTTTTAAAATATCGGATCATCAATATGGGATTAAACACTACTTAGCTCTACTAGTCAAATGAAGCTTGACTAATAAAATATCAAAACAAATAATATTATTTTGATATGAAACTTTAGTTATATCACCAATATATATATATATATTGCATTAAAATATTCCTGCTATTTGGAATAAATATTGTTAAAATGGTTAAAAATAAATGTTATATACAAAATTTCAAGAATTTTAATCACTAGACCATGATTATTTTACAAAATCAAATTTAGAGGTTTAGATCATAACTCTAGAATGTTTCTTTTATTTGAAATGAATACTAAATTATCCAACTGTATACAATATTTCAAAAATTTCAAAGAAAAGAAATAAATTATTAAATGATTTATTTAGTTCAAAAAATTAAAAGTGGCCAACCTAAGATATCAAAATTACTGATTGTACATTTGAAACTTTGTAATTACATAGTGGTCAACTTGATAACTAACCCAAATTTTATAAGAAAAATTATGAATTGTTTATATATCTGTTTAATTTTTCCATGACATTTTTCAATAAATTATTTATGTGTAAAAAATTGCAAGGTTTCGTAAATTTACTTCAGTAAATTGCATCGTTTCATGGAATTCACTTCAAAAAAATATTACAAATAAAGAGTTTAATAATATAAAATATTGACAGCAGAAGTAAACAAAACAAAAAGAACCGTGCAAAAAAAAAAAATACAAAAGTAGGTTTAGTGACCAAGTGAGAAAGCAGGAGGGAGGGAGTGCAATCAAAATCCAACCGTTGATCTCACATCTGTAAACTTATTAAATCATCTCTTTCACTCTGGAAAACCCTAGCCTCACTTCAGCCTCCACTTGTTTCTTCACATAGAGAGAAAAGGAGAGACAAGGGAGATTCATGGAGGCAGCACCCCTGCAAGCACGAAAAAGGTTTAATAAAAATTAAACGGCGTTCCAATCGAGCTTGTTCAACCGGAGATCCTCCTGTACAAATCTTTCAAGCCGAATTTTAGATTTTATGGTTTTGGGTTTGATTGTTTGTTTCATACATTCTCTCTCTCTCTTCTAATCTCTCTCTAGATTTCATCTCGTCAAATATTTGTGTATGTGTTTTTTTAATCTTGTTTTACTACTACATCGAGAGATTTGATCATTAACAATTTGGTCCGTGTTTCAGATTAACCGTGACCCCCACTGCGAAACCAGACCTTCTCCCGCTTCACTTCCATCGACACCTGAATCATCTCTAAAATCACCTTGTTAATTTATCATAAGCTATTCTCTTGTTTTACAATACATTTTATTATGCAGTCAAGGTGTTTGATGTAATGTCTGAAAGAACTATTCTTGAAATTGCTCTTAAAGTTTCCATCTTTAGCATGCCCATTAAGTCTTTCACTGTAATCTTTATTATTTTTTAAAGGATAGTAGTTGGTGGTTCTTGATTTTGTGTGTTTTGATAGTTTGATTATTTGGTTGAAGGGATTGATGGTGTTGTATAATGTCTGGTGTTCCTCCTGCTAAATTTTTTATTCCGCAAGTTCTGCAGCATTTTAGTTTCAGTTTTGGCCGGCCGGTCACCTCCGGCCACCGGAAAAGTCGACGGAAAGTTTCTCAGATTCAAGATTCCGGCGACTGTTTTTTCAATTTTTTTTAAATTTGTTGTTGATTAATTCGACTGAATGCGGTCGAGTTTAGAACCATATTTTGTATTATATACAGTAGAGTTTATCTTTTTGGCGGGCGTTTTGAATTTTTACAAAAATTCAAATTTTTAGGGGGATTTTCAAATTAAAATCGAAAAATTAAATTTGACCGGATGTGGTTGTATTTAGCCGGTCGTATTTAAGCGGTTGTATTTAGCCGCGGTCGTATTTAATACTAAATACAACCGGTTTACTAAATATTACTCGAGCGAATACAACTGATTCAAAAACCGGTCGTATTTAGCTAAATACAACCGAAAACGGTCGAATTTAACTAAATACAACCGTTTTTTGGGCGGTTGTATTTAGCCATTTTTTTTGTACTGACCCGAATCCTACTTTAAAATAATTTTATAATAATTATCAACCCTTGAAAATAATTTAAAGTAATATGTTAAAGCTCGAAACTATTTTTCAGAATCTTAAAATCAAAAATAAATAGTTAAATCTAATTAAATAATCAATTAAAATTAATTAATAACTAATTAAATTAATTAATCAATTAATATTTAAATTAATTGACTAATTATCAACTAAAATTAATTATTTAAATAATTATTATTTATTTTGTAATTAAAAATAATTTTCAGAAAAGAATTAAGGAATTTTTTTGAATTTTTAAAATAATAAAAATCAATTTATAAAAATATAATAAAAAGAAAATATATTTTCTGAAAATATTATATCAGAAATCTGATTTTTAAAATTTTTGAAAACTGAAATCTATTTTTTAAAGGATTTTAAAATAGAAGGATAAAAACGTAAATTTTATAAAACTTCGGGGGTTAAACTGTAATTGTCACAGTCACTTCCTACCTCTAGCATTCGTCGGTCGGAACTCCATGGCCGCCACCACGGAGCTTTTCCGGCGGGCCTGAAAACATTCCAGATCGTGCGAAAAATAAGAGCGTACGTTGTATTTACTTTCAGGAAGACAATCGTGCAAGTATTTCAAGCAACCAACTCGCGTTTCGACCGGAAACTTCATCTGAAGTTTCCGCCGCCGCCATAATGAATTTTCCGATCAGAGCCTTCTCTGAATCGTTCGTTCAATTCGTCTATACCATTTGATTGCCTGTTCTACGATCTATTCATTCACGTATTCAATTTCAACAGATAACCCTCAACAAAGAATTGCCCAAATTCAATTAAGAACATTCAACTAATTTTAAACCCTAATTTTATTATTCCGAGAATTAAATTCAATTTATTATATGTTATTGTGCTCCAAATTCATCATATAATATACCAAAATAACCAGGATGAAAAGATCTACATGATTATGCCATCAAATCATACAAACAACATCAAGAACAAAAATTCATATATTAATTATCAAATAATTCTACTTAAAATAAATAAATCAGAAAATCACCTTGATTTTTGAACTAGAATGGTTGATTGATTCAGAAAGGTATTTTCGAGAACTTCATTTTGATATATGGCACGCCCCAATCGGAGTTCGATAACGCCCTCGTTCGTGCGTTTGATTCTCAAGAACACAACGTTTTTAGGGGTTTTCTCTGTATTTTTTATATTTTTACTGATCGATTATGAATATATGAATAAAATGAAATAATAAAAGGGCTATATATATTTATGTAATATTGGTTCGTTTTGAATCGATAAATTAGTTACTTAGCCGCTAAGTAACCGTAAAAAAACGATCCGATTTGATACCCGTATTGGATAATTATCCAAACCGAGCTTCTTATAAAATACTTTATATGAAAGTAACGTAATAATATCCCATCTTTTGAGAATACGGGTTTCGATGATTCACCAAAATGATTATCGTATCGAAAATCTTGCGCCGGGCCGCGCACGGGGTCAAACCGTAATCCGGATTGAAAAAGTCAAAACACGGAAAATGTCCGGAATTACCAGATTAGGTTAGGAAGGTGTTTTCGGAAGAGTTTCGGGTTGTAAAAACGTAAAAACGGTTGAAGTCGGACGATTCCCGGCTTTATAAAATAATTTTGTAATTATTCAGAAAATAATTAATAAATTCATAAATTAATATAAAATCATATAACAGTCCAAAAATTACCAGAAAAATACCGTAATTATCTATATTTTATTCTGATCATAATAAAATTAACATACTTATATTATATCACATAGAAGCATTCATATATTCACACCAATCATCAGATAATTCACCAAAAATCACATAATAATCATATAAAAATTATTTATTAATAAAAATAATTACACGCGATATCCCAGATGTTACATCCTTCCCCCCTTAAAAGGATTCTGTCCTCAGAATCACTCTAAGGATCAGATAGTGATACCTTCAAGTATCTCACCCTCATTTTCTCGGGTTGATCTCTCAACCTTACAACTTTCATAAATCTTTACTCGCAGCATCAATCATTACTTAACAACCTCTCGCTGACGTCATATTCTATCTATTGCTTATATAACCCAACTCAAGTCTCCATTTTATATATAATAGGGCTAAATTACTCCTCTTGAGTGTACACATATCAATACCTTATGAATCTGCTAAACGTGTGACGGTGAAGCCAACTTACTTACACTTATCCTGACTATTTTACTGTCTCAAAAGGACGAGCATAATGCTTACTACTTATCTTTTCTTTGTAATTCTAGTAATTCGTGATCATGAACATTTGTAATAGCTACTAGTTATTGAACCCCATTCCCACATGTTTCTCTATTCACTTAACTTAGTTCATAATCACTTCCAATCGCATTCCAGGCTCCTTAATCGTCCTTTTAATCTTCTCGTCCATCTACAATTGATATAATGGAACCATTGAGTATTCGATTTCTAACATTCCCGAGATTACTCCAGAGTTAAGAATTAACGAGAAAATCTCGACTATATATGACGGACGCACAAACTTATCACCATATTTTATTTTCCTTGAAGCGCAATCGAGTATATTTATCGAGCGAAGATCTCTTACCATTTTAAAGAAAGTACACTAACCTGGAGGCATCATTGGCATATTTTTAACCCATATTATCATTTATTTTGGTTCTAAGGAGTTCTCATACGAAATTGACTGCAATGCTTTCCTTGACGTCTAATCACATATAACATTTATTCTTTCTTTATGCCATCTTATCAGAGAGTCTTCTTTGACATCTATGTCTCGTATTATACCTTCGGAATAAGTTGAATCTCTTGAGTTTTCGCCATTCAACTAAATTTCTATCTTTTTAGTTCCGCCTTACATAATGTCCGTTCATCTAGGAGTGGTATATACTATTTTGGTTCGATAGGTATATTCTAAATACTCCCGTCAAATCTCATATTAAACAACATTGATCATTTACAATAAATTTCTAGATCTGATGATGTAACATCATTTCTTCAAGCAGCAACTAACCTATTTATTGGCCAAACTGTTTATTAATAAATGAGAATGATTTGGTTTGAATAACCTATCAATAATAATGCAATTAAAGCTTTCCTTACCTTTGGTTCCCAGATGGCACCACCATGACGTTTCTTGGTGAAGTATACCCATCTAGTCTTTGATATCCTGCCTTAACTCCTTGATACATGTAACATCTGCTAATCTATCCCACCATTTCTTTCTTCATATCTGGCCACCAATAATTTTCCTCTAAATCTCTATACATATTGGTATTCCGTGGATGGATTGAATATCTTGAGTTGTGAGCTTCTTGTAAAATTCCATTCTTCAATTCTGTCACTGGTGGAATCCCAAATTCTGAAATAAAATCTGGGAATGCCTTGATTATCCTTTTGAGTATATATATACATATATATATATTTCTAATGATAATATCTTTATCTATTATTTCCCCTTGACGTTTATTTACCTTATCTAGCAATTCTGGTTAAAAAGTCATACTATACATCTTTGCATTGTTAGATTTGCAAACTCTGGCTCCCAATTTCAACTTTTGAAATTCCTTGTATAATTCGTCCAACACTGTCAACATGTTCGGTCTTTTATTTCTGATTAATGCATCTGTTACTACGTTTACTTTTCCTGGCATCCTATGAAGTTTCTTTATCACCCTTTTTATACCATTTCCTTTTTTTATCTCCATTTTTTATTCTCATAGCTTATTTAAAACCGAACTCTTGACATTAATACTCATTTTGTTGTTATATCAAATTAGATATTAATACGAACTTTGATGTTCACAACATCCCATTCTAGAATAAACATCAATCATCCGTATTAATACCACTTTCGATATTTAACAACAACCTAAGTATCAACATCAATCGGAAACTAAATTAAAATTGTATCTCACACTTTATCCCAAAACTGAAATACTTGAAAAATCATTTATTGTATGATTATCACCACCATTTAGAAATAAGATACCTTTGATAAAACTTTGTTGCAGATGGTAACATCTCTTTGATTGTCTAATGACGTCCATATTGGTGTAGTTATTAACCTCTGCTTTATTCCATCTCCCTTCTTCCTTCCTTCTCATTACTTCATCTTAAATCTTTAGCTCTTGAAAATATTCTTTTCACTTGTCCATACAAATGTTTTTTTTTGTCCATTATGAAGGGCATACTTATCCAAGTAAAAACTCACACATTTGCAGCAATTTTCTGAATTCTACCAGTGTCCTTACTTTTCCCCAATTCCTCATTGTTTTGATTTCGGATTTGAAAGTCACATCAAAATTTGACTTAATCTAATTGGAATCGATCTCCATGTAACTGACCATTAATTGGTAAAATTAACCAATTAACTCACTTAATTGATCAATTGTACCAAGTGATGACTAGTTAAATGAAATCAAAGACCAATTATATATAGTCGGATTGGATGTAATAACTTCTTTCGAGAACCGAGATCACAATTATTTGGAGTATCAACATGAATATCTATAACACACGGGAGTATACTTTCCATTTTTAAGGGTAGGGTATTTTTTGAAAAATTTGGGCAGCATCTCCATTATATTATTGACTACCAGTCGGACTCAAGCCAACACCCACAATCAACCAAATAACCAACAATCAACCAAATAACCAACAATCAACCCTCAAATATACCAGTCCACTTTCACTTTCCAAACTCACCATTTCACCACCTCATGTAATATTAATCAGTACAACCCATGTCTCTAATTCAACTTAAGATTATAGCGAACAATTCTTATTATACCATACCTTTTTCTCATATTTTGTGATTATTACAGAATATCACTGCTGAGTAAAATTACAAATTCTTCTAAAATTCTTCTAGTTCATGTTTCAATTCAAGCTCTCTACTTAACAATTCCGCCATCCTTGGAAATATACACTTGTTCTTACTAATTAACTTGTTCAACTTCTGATGACCAACACCTGGTCTCAACCAACACTCTTATAATCTTACGAATGAATTTATTTTGTTTTAAAGCTTCTTATCTTAAAAATTGTGGTAGGCAAACTACCATACCTTCATCTCCCCGTATGTCTTTTCATATTGAACCTTCTTTGCTGACCCAGTTATAAGCATCAATTTTACCATAACTCACTTACTTGAGTGGGAAAGCACAACCATCCTTTAATGAACACACTCAATGTCTATTCGTAACTAGCATTTCTTCGATCTTGAATCTTCATGACAAATATCTCCTACCTGATTGAGGTATGCTTCATCTTCACAACGTATTAATCGAGTATCTGGGTATTATTATGAATTTCTTCATTCGCTTCCGTTTTCCAATCAATTATTTGCCTTATCCGATATACGCATTGTTACTTTCTGATTCCTCTAGTTAATATACCTCATACGGTTCGCTAACTACTCCAATTCACGTCAAAGTCTCATACTTGCAACGTATCATGTATACAGATTTTTGCTTCTGATGTGATGTCCTCGCAACAATCCCGGCATTGGCATAATGGTTCTTCTCTGCACGTAAATGTCCACCATTTATTGGCTTGCAATTATCCATATTCATCATATAACTCCATCTGCTACACGGGTTCATTTCACATCCTTTTTAAAATATTCAAAGGATAGACCTTAAACAAGAAGGAATTTATGTATATGATTCTGATTGAAAACCTATTCTAAAGAATAAGAGTACAAGGAAACAATCAAAAGGGTCCATGAATCAACAAATCATGATTGAAGAAGAAATAATGAATAATGATTTAGATATGAGTGAGACAACCATATTTGTACTCAAGATGGCCAGTCTTTCATACTATATGGCATACAGCCCATGATTAGGTGGCGTCCCACCAGACTCTTTGTCATTTTGATAAAGCGTCACATCATAACACTGTTTGTCTCAATCAGAAAATAAGACTTGAGGAAAATGATTTTGAAAGGAATACGACAATTTTCTTATCACCTCATAGAACTGATTATGAACGAGGTTCATACTTTAATCAAGATTCATAAGAACGAATGGGATTATAGGAAAGAATGATAGCATTGGTCGCCATCCACATTTCATCTATTTACAGCTTCAGTGCTGATTCGATCAATATATTCCAATATGAGTCATATATTAACTTTAGAAAGTTCTCTGACATGCCTTCTTAATCGATCATTAGAATAAATTCCCTTGTGTTGGGTCTTGTATCTTTAGCGTCGTGCTTCCATATTTATAATTCGACTCTATTTGTAGTCTTATGAGATTTACAATCATAACTTCAAATTTTGCTTATGATGCTGATCCTTCAACATATCGCCTCTTTGTCTAAGAACATTCTTCCTTCAGGAAATTCTGAAAATTTCTCAATCTTCTTTGATCCTAGTCAGCTTCTTTTAGATTGACGTACCCTTTGAACTCTGATAGTCTCAAAAATTGGATCAATAGTTTCTCCAAACAGTGGTTCTGTCATTAAACTTATCAAACAAAATTTGCAGTCTTCAGTCGAAAACAATCAAATCTTCTCCATAATAGGGGTCCACATAGCCTTCGAAATTAACCATACTACTTCTAGATCAAGTATTCTTCTGTATAATCCAAATCTTATACCAATCGAGAAACTCAAGTAGTAATTGGACAACCAAGTTTTTAAAACTTGTTTTGTTTAAAAGGGCTTTTAGAAAAAAGAAATTATTAAGAAAATTTCTTTCGAAAACTGGTTTAAAATTTTAAAAATCATACACCTGGTCGTCATTACTATATGAGTTGGTTGTCGTCCTTCTCAACTATCACAAGGAATCCAATTAGGAAAACAATCAGATAAGAACCCATTCATTTCCATATATCTTTTACCCCTTATTTGGTCCATTTTACCTTCATTGGTCGATAAAAATTCCAATTACTGTTGCATTTTATCTTATTCGTAAGTATAAATAGGTCTATCCAATCTATTTTATAAAACAAGGTTGACTAATATCACATCATATTACTACTATACTCATCATATTTGGTCATAATATCATCATCCACTTCCAAGAAAATTCTTGATTTCCAATCTTTTCAAACTTCTTTAAAATCCATCTAACTTACTCCACAAGATAATCATAGGTGGCATACTTACTAGTAACTCCATATAACCTGGTAGCAGCTATTCTCCGAAACACACAAATCTTCTCTCTAGGTTTCTTCCCACTCTTCTTAATACCTCGTGTACTCACCATATATTGTAGCTTTTGAATCAATCCTCATAGGTGCTATTATTTCATAAGACGGTTTTGTTGTGGAAATATTATGGACTTAATGATCTAATTAACAAAACACCTTAGTAGATTTTACTTTGTGAATAATGTAGCACTCCACGGATATAGAAACTAGTCCCGAAGGATAACTCAATTTAGTCCCGACGGATAATGTTTTATTTATCCATCGAGTGAGTAACTTATGTAATAATAAGTCATGTAGCACATTTTTGCATACACCTTTGTTTAGATTCTGTAGTAGCTTACAAGTCATGTTGACTTTAACTAGATATGCAGAATAGGTTGATTAATTGTACATAAATGATGTCCTGTAATTCTGCACAAGTGAAATGAAGTCAAGTTCCAAATGAGCTATCAACGGATGATTGACAAAGCTTTGACGGATGACTAAATAGCTATCAACGGATATCCAATGTAGCTGTCAACAGATAATCAACATAACTGTCAACGGATAATCAACGTAGCTGTCAACGGATAATCAAAAAGCTGTCGACGGATAATCTCGCACTCAACGGATAAAGATTTCAAATATCAGTCGACAGTGACATTACAGTCATATAGGCCAAATGTATGCAACAGAGATGTGGGAGCCCATTGACAGGGTTTTGAGGAAAAAGAAACATTGCCATTTCCGGTATTAAAGTGAAGTCGTAGACTAAAACTGGAACAGAGCAATGAAGCAGCACTATATTAGACTTAATGAATTTTTTCTTACTTCGTTTTATCTTATTTATTGTGTAATCTTGGTGTTATATAAACCGAGAAGTAGCAAATAGAAATAACTAAGAAAAACTAAGAGAGAAATCATTGTAAGCTGCATATATTCAAACATTTGTTAGCAGCTGTGAGCTATTCGCACACAGAGTTCTTTCGATATATAATATATATATCTCTGGTAGAATCATTCAATCCACCAGAAAGTTTTAAAAACTCATGTTTTTAATTACTTGTGTTTTTGATTCACTTAAGTATCTATTCCGCATTGTGCTAATCAATACACACTTATATATACATATTCGAGTTAGAACATTTTATTGAAGAAAAAGTTTCAAGAATTCCATTCAACCCCCCTTCTGTAATTCTTGTCATATTGTTAAGGGACTAACAATTGGTATCAGAGCAAGCTCCTAACCTACAAAGAGTTTAAAGATCAAGACAATACAGCAAGATGAACAAGAAGGATGTTGGAGTCAAGATTCCTTTTCTGGATAAAGATAATTACCATCATTGGAAGGTAAAGATGCATCTTCATTTGCTTTCTCAAGATGAGGCATATGTAGACTGTATAGAGAGAGGCCCTCATGTACCAATGAGAGCTGCATCTAGGAATGATCCATCAGTTCCCAAGCCAAGGCATGAATGGTCTGATTCTGACATTGAACAAGTCAGGAAGGACAAGAAGACCATGAACATTATGTTCAATGGAGTTGATGGTGATATGTTTGACAATATCATCAATTGCAAGACTGCCAAGGAAGTTTGGGACACTATACAGGATATATGTGATGGCACTGAACAAGTCAGGGAAAATAAAAATGCAACTACTGATTCAGCAATATGAGCATTTTCATAGTGAAGAAAGTGAGTCTCTCACTGACATTTTTAGTAGGTTTCAAAAACTGCTAAATGCTCTAAAGTTGCATGGAAGGGTCTATCAGACTAAAGACTCCAATCTAAAATTCCTTATATCTCTTCCAAAGGAATGGAAACCAATGACAGTCTCTTTAAGAAATTCACAAGATTATAAGAAATTTACTTTAGAGAGGCTGTATGGCATCCTGAAAACTTATGAGCTTGAAATAGAGCAAGATGAGAGGATGGAGAGAGGAAAGAAGAAAGGAGGATCCATTGCACAAGTTGCTGAGTTGGAAAAGGAGAAGGAAGTGAAGATGGAAGCTGTTGAATCAACTTCAAGGGTCTGTGAAGGCAAGGGAAAGGGGCTGGTAGCTGAAAATGAAGATTCCGTGAGCCAAGATGACATGGAGGACATTGATGAACACCTAGCATTTCTTTCCAGAAGATTTTCCAAGCTCAAGTTCAAGAAAAAGTTTGGAGCAGCCAAGCCAAATAGAAACATGGTAGATAAGTCAAAATTCAAATGTTTCAAATATGGCTTGGCAGGGCACTTTTCCAATGAGTGTAGAAAGTCAGATTACAGCAAGAAAAAGTTTGAGCCTGTGGATTATAAGCAAAAATACTTTGAATTGCTCAAACAAAAGGAAAGGGCTTTCATTACACAAGACAATGATTGGGCAGCAGATGGTGTGGATGAAGATGAAGATGTCAGCTATGTCAATCTAGCCCTAATGGCCAAGTCTGATGAGACAAAAACATGTTCTTCAAGCAATCAAGTAATTACAACAAACCTAGCACATTTATCTAAAGCTGAGTGTAATGATGTAATAAATGACATGTCTACTGAATTATATCACTTGCGTGTTACACTTAAGTCACTCACTAAAGAAAATGCTAACCTTAAAGAAAACAACTTGTTTTTAAGTGAGAGGAACAATGTGTTAGAGTCTCAGTTCATTGAATTCGAAAAATTAAGAATTGAGTGTAAGATTGCCAAGGAGGAATTAACTGAGTCCTTGAAGAAGGAAGAAATTTTGAAGAAGCGGCTTGATCGTGAACAAGAAGTGATTAAGGCATGGAAATTATCTAGAGATGTCCATACTCAAATCACCAAGGTTCAAGGGATTGAGTCCTTTTGTCATGAAGCCTGGAGAAAGAGCAAAGAGAAACTGGATCCAAATTTGTAGATGGAGTGCTAACTGATGCAAACTCGACGGATGATGAGGATCATCCGTCGGATAACAAAAAGGGTTATCCGTCGAATGATGAATATCCTCATCCGTCGACTGTGAGCAAGCCTATTAGCAAAGCCAAACTTGTTAAGCTAAATGAGAAGTATGGATCTATTTCCAAGAATTTTGTTCCAGGAGAAACCAGTCAAGTAAAGAAGGAGAAGAAGGATAATGTTGGTCATATGATAGTCAAGCAGTTGAGTGACAGACTGGAGAAAATAGAGGTTAAAATAGATGCTAAAAAGAAAAAGAATAGAAATGGAAAAGTAGGAATTAACAAGCATAGTAACTACACACCTGATAAATATGCCCCTAGAAAAATCTGTGTCAAGTGTGGTAGTGTAAATCATTTGTCTGTTAATTGCAAATCTGCCATGCTTACTTCCATGTCTGTGCCACCTTATTTTCCAAACATGAATGACATACCTTCTATGCCTGTGAACTCTATGCCTATAAATGTTATGTCTACACAGAATATGAATGCACAGCTTGCTAACATGCCATTTGCACCTAATCCCTATTATGCTGCATTTAGTATGCCACAAATACCATTTAGCATGCCCTACTGGAATAACATGTATACTAATTGCATACCAATTCCTGTTAACCAAAATGTGCATGATATTTCTGCTGCAATGAATGGTTTCAAAGGTCCAACCCAAATGACTAAGGAGAAATCTGAAATCCCTAAGTCAAATGAGGTTAAACCTAAGAAATAGAAAAAGAAAGCTAACAAGGCAGGACCCAAGGAAACTTGGGTACCAAAATCAACTTGATCTTATTTTGGTGTGTGCAGGGAAATAGAAAAAATCTATGGTACTTGGATAGTGGCTGTTCAAGATACATGATTGGAGATTCTACCCTGCTCACAGAGTTCAAGCAGAGAGCTGGCCCAAGTATCACTTTTGGAGATGACAGCAAGGGTTATACTGTGGGATATGGCTTGATTTCAAAGGAAAATGTCATCATTGAGGAAGTTGCCTTAGTGGATGGTCTCAAACACAACTTGTTGAGTATTAGCCAGCTTTGTGATAAAGGCAACTCGGTAACTTTCAATTCTGAAGCCTGTGTTGTGACAAGAAGAAGGAGCAACAAAGTGGTTCTCACTGGTGTGAAAAAAGGGAATGGGTACCTAGCTGACTTCAACTCATCAACAGTAGAATCAGTTACTTGTCTTCTTAGCAAAGCAAGTCAGGATGAAAGTTGGCTATGGCACAAGAAGCTATCCCATTTAAACTGAAGACCATGAATGAGCTAGTAAAGAAAGAACTGGTAAGAGGCATCCCTCTAGTGGAGTTTTCTAAGGATGAACTATGTGATGCTTGCCAAAAAGGGAAGCAGGTTAAAGCATCATTCAGGAAGAAACTTGATTCAACAATTGAAGAACCTTTGCAACTGCTACACATGGATTTATTTGGACCAGTCAATGTGTTGTCCATCTCAAGGAAAAGATTTTGCCTAGTAATTGTGGGTGATTTCTCAAAGTTCTCTTGGACATATTTCCTAAAGTCTAAAGATGAGGCTAGTGAAATCATTATCAATCACATAAGGCAAGTCAATAATCATCCTGATTTCAAAGTAAGGAGAATAAGGAGTGACAATGGAACTGAGTTCAAGAATTCTGTCATGAGAGCATTTTGTGAGGAAAATGGGATTCTGCATAAATTTTCAACAGCAAGGACTCCACAACAGAATGGTGTAGTGGAAAGGTAGAACAGATTACTCATTGAAGTTGCCAGAACAATGCTTGAAGAATCCAAATTGCCAACATATTTCTAGGATTAAGCTGTAAATACTGCATGATACACTCAGAATATTTCTCTGGTTAATCAAGCAAAATGCAAGACTCCCTATCAATTGTTCAAGAACAAGAAGCCAACTCTAAATTTTCTTCATGTCTTTGGCTACAAATGTTATATCCTGAGGAATCAAACTGATCAGAATGGGAAGTTTGGTGCTAAAGCAAATGAAGGAATTTTTGTTGGATATGCTGTTGGTAAAGCATATAGAGTCTATAATCTAAGAACCAACATTGTTGTGGAATCAATACATGTTGTGTTTGATAATAAAAAGATTGAAGGACTACAAGATGGAGATTACCATGAGAGCCTCAAATTTGACAATATGGAGATGGTCTGTGATGACATTGATGATGAAAGTGATCAAGAGACAGTTTCAAAGGATAATGCAGAAAAATATACTACTAATGAAGTTGTTAACTCAACATTCGTTGAGTTACAAAATGCTTCATCCGTCGGTAGACAATCTGCATCATCCGTCGAGAGACAATGAGCCTCATCCGTCGGCACTCAAAATTCACCATCTGTCGGTTTGTCACAAGGAGCTGAGAGTCAAAACAGATCAACCTCAGAAAATCCCTCTCTTTCAAATCATAGATTCACAAACTCAGGGGGAGTTTCTAGCAATCAAAACTCAGTCGCATATCAAAACAACAATGAGGCCTCTTCATCTAGAGCTAATCTACCTCGACAAAGGAAATGGACAAAGGATCACCCATTTGAGTTTATCATTGGTGATGCATCTTCTAGAGTTCAAACAAGAAGAGCAACTCAAGAAGAATGTATGTACAACAGCTTCCTCTCTAAGGAAGAACCTAAGAAGGTAGAAGAAGCTTTGTTGGATCCTGATTGGATTTTAGCTATGCGGGAGGAGCTAAACCAATTTGAAAGGAATTAAGTTTGGAAGCTGGTACCCAAGCCTAAGGGAAAGAAACCTATTGACACAAAGTGGGTATTCAGAAACAAGATGGATGAAAATGGCATAGTAGTCAGGAACAAAGCTAGATTGGTTGCTAAGGGCTATTGTCAACAAGAAGAAATAGATTTTGATGAAACCTTTGCTCCTGTTGCAAGACTTGAAGCCATCAGAATTTTCTTAGCCTATGCAGCCCATGCCAATTTCAAGGTCTATCAAATGGATGTCAAGAGTGCATTTCTAAATGGAGATTTGGAGGAGGAAGTCTATGTCAGTCAGCCTCCTGGTTTTGAAGATCCAAATTTTCCAGATTATGTTTACTATCTCTTGAAAGCACTCTATGGATTGAAGCAAGCACCTAGAGTCTGGTATGACACTTTATCAAAGTTTCTCTTGGAAAATCACTTTACAAGAGGTACTATAGATTAAACTTTATTCTTTAGAAAAGTTAATGGCTCTAGCATACTTGTACAGATTTATGTAGATGATATTATCTTTGTCTCTACAGATGAGAAACTTTGCAAAAAGTTTGCCAAATTGATGCAAAGTAAGTATGAAATGAGCATGATGGGAGAACTGACTTACTTTCTTGGTTTACAAGTTAAGCAAGTCAGTGATGAAATTTTCATTAGTCAAACTAAATATATTTATGATCTTTTAAAGAAGTTTGATCTAATGGATTGCACATCTGCAAAAACTCCCATATCCACTGCAACTAAGCTTGAATTAAACACTATTGAAAATTCTGTGAATATTTCAAGCTATAGGGGCATGGTCGGCTCACTTTTGTACTTAACAGCTAGTAGGCTAGATATAATGTTTGCTACATGTTTATGTGCTAGATTTCAGGCTGATCCTAGAGAATCTCACCTAATAGCTATTAAGAGAATTTTCAGATATCTCAAGGGAACACCAAAACTTGGCATTTGGTACCCTAGAGATTCTGGTTTTGATCTAACTGGTTATTCAGATGCAGATTATGCAGGTTGTAAAATTGATAGAAAGAGTACAACAGGAACCTGTCAATTTCTAGGAAATAAGCTTGTGTCCTGGTTCAGTAAAAAGCAAAATTCAGTGTCTACCTCTACAACTGAAGCTGAATATATTGCTGCTGGCAGTTGCTGTGCACAGATTTTATGGATGAGAAATCAATTGCTAGATTATGGTCTGCAAGTTGAAAGGATTCCCATTTTCTGTGATAACACAAGTGCAATTGCCATTACTGAAAATCCAGTACAACATTCAAGGATAAAGCATATAGACATCAAGTACCATTTCATAAGGGAACATGTAATGAATGGTACTGTAGAATTACATTTTGTTCCAAGTGAGAAGCAGCTTGCAGATATATTTACCAAGCCACTGGATGAATCCACCTTTTCAAGGTTGGTAAGTGAGTTAGGTATGCTTAATTATTCTTAAATCTATTTGGAATATTTTGCAAGTTGTAATGCAGCCAGAAATTTAACTATTTTCTCTTTGTCTTGGATGAAAATTTTGGCTAAGTCAAAATTTACACCTCGACGGATGATCCCTATCCATCAAGTTTGATCATCCGCCGATATACAATTTGGAAATCAAATCAATTATTTTTCTGGAATACTTTATTTCTCGACGGATAACAGTTTATCCTCATCCATCGAATTGTCTTCATCCTAGCCGTTAATTCCCTGAACCTTATCCATCGAGTTTTCTTACAGTCTGTAAGCATAACACGACGGATAAAGGTTGGAATTTTTACAGTTTATTTTTAAAATGGCTATTTTAGGCAATTCTCATTGGTTACTTTATTTTACTTTATCTTTTTTAGCAGTCATTTTTGAGATAGTATAAAAGCTTATTTTCTTCAATTACTTTTCTTTTATCACTCTCAAATCAACTGCTCAAATCCTTTTCTCTCTCAAAGCACTTAATCACATTTTTCAAGCTCTTATTCTCTAACAATGGTGCCCATTGTCAAGATTATGTCTCAAACTGGGTTCATTTATGAGAAAAACAATTTTACTGCACTGGTGAACAAGGATATTCAGCAAACTGGTGACTATCACAAAATGAGGGACTTTATGATGAATTGCAAGCTTAATTATGCCATGTTGGAATCTCCTACTATCTTCTGTGAAGTTGTTGAAGAGATGTGGTACACTTCTAATTACAACTCAACCTATAAGACTCTCACACTTACCATTAAAGGTAAAGAATTCTGTATCAATAGTGATATTATAAAAGCATGTTTCAAGATTCCTGATAATACTGTGACCTCACCACACACTGACACTGATATTATCAATATGTTTAATTCCATGAACTATGCTCTGTCTACTTCTAAGTTAAGTGATATTAGGAGATTGGGTCTTAGGAAAGAATGGAGTTATTTGTGTGATGTAGTGACAAAGGTCTTCTCAGGTAAAATCAGTAATTTTGATTCTGTCAATATATCCATGCTTAACATGCTTTATATGCTAGTTACAGATAAATTTTATAATTTTAGTGATCTTGTTTTGTTTGAGTTGGGTTATAAATTGGGTGAACTGAACAAGAGGGGTAAGAATGTGTATTATGCTAGATTTTTTATGATGTTGGCTAATCACCTCTGTGAAGAAATTGTGCTTGAAAACCCTAACAACAAAGTGGATTGTTGGGTTCAAGAGAGAAGGCTCATTGCAGATTTGAACAGGGCCAACAATCACAAGGATGTGCCATTGTTCTACTTTCCTGTAATGGAAGCACCTCAGGTAAGTGAGGTAAGTTCATCTATCCCTACTACTACTCTAACCTCACAAATTTCTTTGGGTTCCAATATAGCAATGGCAACTGTGTCAATATCCAAACAGTTGCCTACCCAAGCTACCAAAACTACAATTGTTGGTAAATCCAAATCAAAGAAAGCCCCCTCTGGTATCTCTCAAAAGATGCCAGTTGTAAAATCCACCAAAACCAAAGAGGGGAGTGTGAAGGTGGGTAAGAAAGGTGAGGAAATGGGTGAACATAAAAGAAACCCTAAGGATAAGGATGGAGAGTTGAGTGGTGCCCAGCCTAGCCACACTCCAGTTTCCCAACAAACTGCAGTGCTTAAAAATGATAAAAGCTCATTTCTAACTGCATCCTCCCAAAAGGATGTAGTTATTGAACAAAACTCTCAACCAAGAGCACAGGCCAAGAGGGTTAGGGACACAAGCTCACCCCAAACTTATATCAGAAAAGAGAAATCTAAAACCCTTGGGGATGCACAGGGTACACACACTGTGCAAACTGGTGCTAAAGACACAGTCACTGCACCTTCACAAATTCAGTTGGATGTGGCTCCAATAAATGTGGAGTCACAGCTAAAATCTCTAGTTATAGAAGCACCTCACACACAAAATTCTCCCACAGATTCTCTGGATGTGGATATGATAAACACATCAATTCCTGATTCCCCTTCTTTAACTTTGTTGGGGAAGCCAATATTTAGTGCAAGTGAGCATCATCTATTAGATGATCTGTTGGCTCACTTGCCAATTCTTTCAGGAACTGTTGTATCATCTGTGCCAAAAATATCTTCAATCAGCACAGAGTCCATAATAGTTTCCATTCCTAGTTCATTCACTTCTACTCTCTCGATGGATATTGCTCATCCGTCGAGTAGTGATTGTATCCCGATGGATAAGCTTAACAGCAGTCATCCGTCGGATAGCAAAACTGCTCACTCGACGGATATCACTCATCCGTCGAGTATCTCTACACCATCTCAAACTTTGTCTATTTCAAGTGCAGAAGAATTAGTGGTTGTACATTCACTATTAGGATTGAGAGAGAAGAGTGCTTTGAGTGAGAGTCTGGATTGCTCCCAGGAAAAAGGAGAGGAAATGAGTGAAACTATGCAATCCATTTCTTCATGATTGGCAAAAGAGAGTGTGAGGAGTCCCACCTTAGATGGTGAAGGTGAGGGTGTGAGGGTAGGGAGCCAGGGTGAGACCCTGATGCAACAAAAGAGAGAAAATGAGAGAAATGCAGGTACTGAAGCTATAAGGATATAAGGATGAATGTCATTGCTAGTGAGTCAATGAATGTCCAGGATGCAGACAGGGAGGGAGTATCTCAACAACTTAAAGTTGTTATAGTTTCCACCTCCCTTGATGCTGAGGCATTTACTCATCCTGTTCCAGCTTATCAGCTTCTAGCTGAACAGGGCAATGATAATGCAGAAAAGATGCTCAATCTGGTGCATACCACCCAGTCTATGCTAAGAGCTAAGGATGCCATCACAGCTTTACCTTCTACAGCTGGTGATGTGGACTATGAGACTGGTGGTTCAGCTGATTTCTTTGGTGATGACAGTGGGGATAGTGGAGATGCAGCAATGGACATAGGGGGAGAAGTAGGCTCTAGCTCAAGATCAGGTCTGCCCACATGGGTATTTTCAAAGGAATGTGATGAGCACTACTTCAAAACTACCTTGATTCAACTAATCAATCAGACACATAATGCTCTTCAAACCACTACAAATGCCAACACCAAGAAGCTCCTTCAAGCACATCTAGCTTCTCTACAGCTTCATCAAATTCAAGGTCTCCAACATACTAGAGATGTTAACACCATCAAAGGTACTATTGATGAGGTGAAAAAAGGCTGTTTCAGACAAAATAGACTCCAAGATTCCACATACTGCCATGTGATTGCTTGCGCCGTTATCTAAATACTAGACATTTGACTACACCTTCTCTTCTTTATTTAATTTTTCCCGGACATCATTTTCATTTAGTAACAAGTTTTCATCTTCTTCACACTCTGTCAACAATAAGACTGGTTCGTCGTCCTGGACTTGGGTCAAGTGTACCTCTGAATTTCCTACAAATTTCGGATGCTTCTCATGTCTTGGCTTCCGGCATTCAACTGCGAAGTGACTATATCCATAACAATTGAAGCATTTCAATCTGCTTTTATCACGTACACCATGATACCTACTGCCACAACGATCCTTTCTTTATGAGCCATGAGAGAACCTACTATCTCCTTGACAGTCATCTCATCCAATTTTCCAAACTGCTCTATTGCTGACGTGATTTGCAAGAACTTTCATGAAGTCGCTCTCAGTATTTTCTTCAGTACATAACTTTCTTCTATCATCTCTGCAAGAGTGCGAATATTTGTTACCAACACATTTAGCTTGATACAGAACTCGTCAACATTATGAGTGTCACTCATACGCATGTTATAAAACTCTGATTTCATGCTCTGAACTCGAGCGTTCTTAACCCGATCCTCTCCCAGACACATCTCCTTGATGGCCTCTCATGCACTTTTTGCTGATTTTTTATCAGCAACAGATAGCAGAACATCTTCTGGTATCGATTGATAAATCGCAGCCAATGCTACTTTATCCATCTTGTCTTCAAACTTGGCCTTCTCATTTGCGGGTCCAACTGCCTCCCAGATTCCATGTGCTTGCATGAAAGCTCTCATCTTAATAGACCACGTTGTATAGTTCACCTTTGTCACCATCAGATAACTCAACGTTATTGACCCATCCTTGCCTTTAGTTCCTTCCATCATTAACAACTTTGGCATATATTTTCGCATCCACGGATCGCTAGCTGTGATACCAAATGTTGGCTGCAAACTAGTACACAGTCACAATACTAAGCTAAAGTTATAAAGGGCATCATTTTTTGTAAACATGTTTCTATGTGAAAATGAGTTTAGATAAAAGGATATGTTTTCAGTTTTGCACAACAAACATATACATGTCATGTAACTACCCCAATAACCAACTATCAAACTCACGGTGCCATGTAATTCTTCATACTTGTACAATAATTATATCTAGTTGGACCACATATAACTTGGAGAATGTAAACATTATGTTTTTTACTCATTATGTGTTGGTTTCAGACTAGTACACAGACACAGTACTAAGCTGAAGAATTGATATTTTGAATACAAGGAAGAACATAACGCACTTTTGTTATTGATGTTGATAGAAAAGAACAGATTACAAAGTAAATATATATAGAAAAGAAGCAACATCTAATTCCCATAAAGCAGCAAGAAATCCTAACTGAACTCCACCTTTTCTGCTTATTGAATCTTGATCCTAAAATCATGGAACTAACAGAAAGAATAAAAGGATTCATTCCACTAATGAAGACGCGGTTTAATAGCTCAGCAATGACTCAGACAAGTTTAGATTATATTCTCAACATTATGTTGGATAACAAGCTAGTGTTAGGAAGCTACTTATGTTATTTTATGTATCTAGTTATGTCATTCCTAGGTTATATCATGACTCTATATGTTATTTATTTGAAATTTGAAAATAATCAGAGTAAATATAATGATAATTACATACCGATATTCATTTATTTCCTATTTATTCTTTCATGAAATATAAACTATAACATTCAAACCGACTCCATACCGGACCTAATACCTTAGTAAATTTATATTCGAAAAAGCTAGCTATTTGTTATATATTAATTGTTGTCTGTATAAACACCTCAAATCCTATTATTTTTATTATTCTTAGTAATGTTCTTATTGGGTTGAGGTCCTCACCGAGCACATAAACATACATACTGAACCGATCAGTGTAGATTCTGGTCGAGTAGAGAAAAAAATATACCATTTATAACATTAAAGGCCACAACCCAATATATGATAATTCCAAGTTAATCCACCACATATCAGTTGAAAAACCTAGCGATTTATTATACATTAGTTGTTGATTTATATCTATAAAGATCCAAAATACTTCTATTTTTATGGATGTGCGATATTACATGGAGATATCCATATATTTTAGATAAAAATGTAGGTAAAAATTATCGCGTTCATATTAAGCCTGTTTTTATTTATACTGCTCTAACCCACACCATACACACGAAAAGATAGAAAAAGAAATATAGGGAAGTCCTTTAAATACATCGTACTAATGAGTTAATTAGCATGTGAAATGAAGAATTTATTTGTGTAAGAGAGTATATTATTTTAACGCTTTCTCCGTATAGGATAAAAGGTTAATTTAGAAAATATCCTACAATCAGCAAGACATCGTTTTATATATAAACATGTTTATGCGTGAAAATGAGCTGAAATTTCATAAAATAAAGAGTGAAAAGGGATATTTAGAAATTTATAATAATAAATTGTTATTTATTAAAATATAAAGCGGATTTATTTAGTCAATAATAAAATCTGAAACTACCATAATAAGAAAATTATCATGACAATAAAACTATTTAGCATTTGTAATAATATATATATATATATATGTTAATACCTATTTAAACCCACGATGAAAGTTTTCCACAACCATGTATCAAAACGAATTTGCCAAAACTGCAATCATGAAACAATAGAAAACAGAATGTAAATCTGCAACCGCAAGATAACAAAAAGAACCTGCATGTTATTGCATACGAAACGTAAATAAAATAATTATCCAAGTATATTCAAACCTAAATTAGAGTTAATTTAAAATTCAATCACTAAGGGAACAAAAATCATCCATGTCAACCAATAACCAACCAAAATAAATTTAAAAGTAAAACAAATGTGCCACAATAGAATACAATACCAATTTCAAAACTGAATTCAAATTCTTAAATTGTATCAAAATCTAAACTGAAATTCAATAACAAATCCCATATAACACCAAATCAAAAATATAATCTTAAACAAAAATTGAATCTAAACAATAATTAAATCTAACCAACAAACCTTATGTAAATATGACCATATATGCTTTCAGTTCTAATATCAAACCAAAGTCAGAACCAAATCCATATCTACATTATAAGTACCGAATCCAAATAAGCAAAGAAAGATATAAAACTTCAAAAAAATCTTACAAATGGTGTCTCAAGATTAATCCCACTATAGCGCCCTAGAAAAAATAAAAGTAATAATGTAAATTAAAAAATTGCATCTTAACAAGATAAAAGAAAAATATTTTCACATAATAAACATATAAGTATCATGTACTTGCGTAATTAAAGATTTCATGTAATGGGTAAAGATTTGCCAACAATCAAACTCATGATGGCAAACATTCTTCGTGCTTGTACAAGAATAACATGTTGGACCACAAATAATTTTTGGAAAGAAAGCATAGTGCAAATATTATATTTTTTACACATTATATTTAAAGGTAATAACAAGACCAAGTAGATATGCACGAAGTTGTCATTCTATTTATTAAAGAACATGGTTGAAGCTCTCTAAAAAGCATGTAATTTTAAGTAGTTAATCCTAGATTATGTCAAGATATGATTATGGATTTTAATTAAAGAACAATAAATAAGAGTAAATTCAAATATATTCATGTTTTTATAAATTACGTAATATTACTAAATTAAATATAAGAGTTTTACTTATGATCTTTTTACCAGTGTCATATTCACGAAAATCAAGATTCCGTACAATTTGGATTTTCAAATATCCTTTAATCAAAAATCCAAATAAATATTGAGGAAGGACTCTATAAGGTGGGGATATCTATGTGTAATATCCTATAATTTTCAAAATTAGATCAATAATTAAATAATAGAATAAAAAATATTAAAATTAGACAAGGACTAGGATTTTAAAACTGAATTAGGCTAATGGGCCGAAAATTTGAATCAAACTTGAATACAGATTACTTGTAAGTTAGGAAATCGGGTTTTGTACCATTATAAATACATCATATTCGTTTTTCTCATTTATAATATCATAATTCGTATGGCTCTTTTATACAAAAATCAGCTATCTTGTAAAATTCTAGAAAATTCATCGTAAGTTAGAATTCGTTGGTTTTGTACTTTTCGGAAAGGTCTTTTCGTTCTCTACAACTTTCGTGATTCGTTTTTTCCAAGAAAACGTTGTTTAGATGGTCAAAAGGGAAAATTTTAGATCTTGACATGGTTTGAGGTATGTTTTTGATTGGTCTTACTCGTATTTTCAAATTGTGTGATATGTGTGTATATTTAATTATCAAAACCTGGGCTAAGTGATGATATATTTAAAATTATTATGTGTAATAGTATATGTATTATTGTATATGTGTGGTGTCGAGATAATAATTTTGGATCTCTGATTTATGCCATGATTTGGGAAAATATCGAATAAGAACTAGGACCGTAGTCACCGAATTATTGTGACACTTTTTTGAAAATTTAGGACTGTTATCACCAGGTTGTAGTGGTTGTGGCATGTGTTGTGCAAGACATGCCTGTACTTTAACAAGACTAAGTCAAATTGACAACCCTAAGTAAGTTGTATTGTAATCTTAGTCTCCATTTGTACTTGTAACATTTAAAGTCTGTAAAACTGTAAAAGAGAAGACTTGAATCTTTTTGTTTAAACAATATCAAGCCTAAGGATTCTATCTGGAAGAAGATCAAGAAGGTCATGCCTCAGAAGAATTTTGAAGAAGCTTGGAGTTGAATAAATCTGTTTTGATAAAAATATTCTAAGTCAAAGATCTCTACAAGTCACAGATTTAGTGTTATAGAGAAGTCACTCGAGAACTCCAAATGACTTATCGAGAAGTCAGAAAAGCTTATAGAGAACTCACAGAGATATCGACAAGCCAAATTGAAGACATGAAGATTAGAGATATCGACAAGTCATTTCTTTACTAGAGAACTCAGAGTTATCGACAAGTCAACATTCATTAGAGAACTCTGAGTTATCGATAAGTCAAATTCCACTATAGAACTCAGAGATATCGATATGCCAAAATTCCACTGGAGAACTCAGAGATATCGATAAGCCAAAATTCACTAGAAAACTCTGAGTTATCAACACATCAAATTTGACTAGAGAACTCCGATAAGCCACTAGAGAACTCAGAGATATGGATAAGTCAAAGTGAAGATATGAAGACTAGAGATCTCTACAAGCCAAATTCTCTTATAGAGAACTCGGAGACTTCTACAAGTCAAATTTACTATGGAGTATTAGAGATCTCGATAAGCCAATATACTTATCGAGATGTCAAGTTCTCTATACACCAAAGGGAGATCTCGAGGTAAAATCTCAAAGAACAAAATTACAGACCAGTTCAATATCCAAGATCTACAATCAACAAACAATCCAAACAGATGGATTGACAAGTCTATAAAAAGCAGCTTGAAGGATGTACAAGATCAATGGTGAAGATTAACTGACAAAGGAAGATCAAAGTAAACACAGGATGCTAAGATATTCTAAGCCAGAAATGGAAGATACACTTTTCCTAATATGGAAATGACAAGTGACAGTTTACTAAAGTTAATAGCATGTCTTATTGTACATTGTGTAAACCAGCAGTTAACTAAATTATAAAGTTAACACTGGTCCTTTAGTCAGTTGTAGCAATTTAGACAGAAAAATCTTGTAACACTCTCAAGGAGAAGCTAAGCTCCTTATCAACAAAGAGCCTAGAAATTTTGTAGCAAAACATTCTTAATTTTTCTGTGTTCTTTATTATTGAATGTTTAATTTCTGCAGTAACATATTTCATTACAATATTCAAATTACTTTGTTCAACCAGAAAAAAGAATTCAAGAAAACCATAAAAACAGTAAAACACATTCACCCCACCCCCCCCCCCGCCCCGCTGTGTTATTCATTTCCTAACAGCATGGATTATGGATTTTGAATTATTCGAATAAGAATAAGAATATGAAAGTTATCAAAAGTGTGTGCTTCATATATCGGATAGAATATCATGTTTTGTCATATATTTATATGTTATTTGAAATTAGTTGGATCGATTGGTTTCTTACTTGGTTGTTTAGCTCATTACTTACAATTTTCAGGTTTTGTCTAAGATTCGAGTTGGATGAAATTGGAGTTTGAGGACTTAGAATTGGAGTAGATTGATATTGGACTTCTGTTAGCTATGCTTTTGTAATAGTCAACTTTGGAATTGAATTTTTGATTAATAAAGTGTATTTTCAATTAGTATTCATTTAGAATTAATATTCCGGAAGTGCGGGTCGTTACACAATTTTATGATGTAGAATAATTTCAATGATCATGTGGTATGAAATATTGAACATCCATGATGTTTTTTATATATTGAACTTATCAATTGAATTTGTTGGTGAATACAACTTCAATTTTTATTGAAACATGGAATTCTAATTATTTTTTATATACTTTCAGTTTAGTAAAAGTAAGTATAAGGTTGTATATATTATTTATACCACTACAAGAAAGTCATTGTATTTTTTACTAACTAAAAACGATTGCGACTAAAATCTACAATATATGGTCGAATTTAAGGGGCATGGGTAAATTCGAACATTTACACTCGAATTAAGGAATAGTCATTTTGAATTGTTCGAATTTTGTAGTTAAGTTCAACCGATTTTTTATTCGGTCAAATTTTGCAGCCAAATTCGACCGATTTTTTGTTCGCTCAAATTTAGTACTCTTCAAAAAAATATGGGGGAAACTTCCCGATAATAACTTAAATTTTGGAAAATGAATTTGACCATTTTTGGTCAAATTTAGTAAATGGTAAGGGTGGGAAATATGCCGCCTTTTTTTCCGTCAAAGTAAAAGCACCAAAAGGTTTTTTACTAAATTCGACCAAAATGGTAAAATTTAGCTAATGCGACCGGAACCTGTTGAAAATTTCTATTTTTTTAAAAAAAATGTTTTTTATTTTTTAAATGGTTAGTACATATCATGAAAAGAAAAAATTAAATTGAAGGACACTTTCATCATATAAAAATTTAATTTAGAAAAAAAATATAGATATGATATAAGTATGTTGAATTTTTATTTGTGTTATATACGGTGAAATTTAAAAAAAAAATCTTAAATAGTTAGAACAAATACAAAAAAAATAGATAGTATCATGAAAATTTATGCTTAAATAAAAATTTACAAAACATGATATCAATGTGATAAAAAAATTATATTGCAGGACACGCTCATTATTTAAAAAAAAAAATTAGAAAAAAAAAATATATATATATATATATATGATATAAGTACATTGAATTTTTATTTGTGTTATATACGATAAAAATTAAAAAATCTTAATTAGTTAGAACGCATACAAAAAAATATATAGCATGTAGAATACATATGCTTAATTAAACCTCAATGTGATAAAAAAATCTTTTATTTAAATAATTTTGAAGAACAAGTTTTTATAATTAAACATGAAATTTAGGGTTTTAAAAAAAATCAACCATAGGAATGAGAAGATTGTTAAAAATCAAGAGTGTAGAGAAAAAATAACCTACTTTAATATTAAACACTAATAAGAAATATCGGCCAAACTATTGGTTGACTGTTAAATAGCAAACCAAAAATATTTATTTTTTTCTAAAATTTTATCACACCACTAAATATATAGATCTTAAAATCCGTACGTTTGGATTACTCATAAATATTTAAAAATATATAAACATCAATACGAAACTAAAAATTAGTTAGTAGTACTAACTATTGGTTGATTGTTAAAATAATAAGTAAAATAAATTTATTTTTTAAAAAAAATTTGTCAGGTCACCAAAAAATATGGATTTTGACATCTGTATGATTGTATCATTCATAAATATTTTTAAAAAAATTAAAATATTAATATGAGACTTAACCCTACTACAACTATTATTAACCACTAGTTCATGGTTGAAATTAAAAACAAAATTAATGTATTTTTGTTTTTATTTTTTTTGTCCAATCTCCCAAATAGGTAGATCTTGACATCCATACAGTTGGATCATTAATAAATATTTTTAAAAAATTGAAATAATAATATAGGGTTAAACACTAGTAAGAAACACTGGTCAAACTACCAGTTGACTTTTAAAATAGCAAATCAAATAAATTGTTTTTTTCTAAAATTTTTATTATATCATTAAAATATATAGATATTGACATCCGTATGATTGTTTCATTCATAATTTTTTTTAAAAAAAATCAAAACACTAATATGAGACTAAATACTAGTTAGAAATATTATTTAAATCATTGGTTGATGATTAAAATTACAAATTAAATCAATTTATTTTTCTCTAAAAATTTTATCGTATCACCAAAATATATAGATCTTGATATCTGCAGTGTTGGATAATTCATAAATTTTTTAAACATATCAAAACATCAATATAGTATTAAACACTATTAAGAAATACTGGTCAAATACTGATTGACAGTTAAAATTGCAAACCACATAAATTTATAATTTTCTAAAAAAAATTGTTGTATCACTAAAATTTATAATTAAATAAAGATTGTATGCAAAAAACCTATTTATTTAAAAACTAAAATATTAAATATTTTAACAAATATATATGTTAGTTTGTATTAAATATTACCACCAACCATAGTTTCTTGAATTTAGCATCTAAATTATACCGAAATTGGTCAAATTTAGCTACTAAACTTAACCAAAATTAGTCAAATTTAGATGATAGATTTGACCATAAATAGTACAGTTTACCCACATTTTATTTTTGACTAAATTTGGTTAAAATAGTAAAATTTTACATTATTGGTCGAATTTATCACATTTCAGAATTGTCATTTATCACCACTCTATTGGCTGAGAAGGAAGCACATTGATTGCAAACTTAAATTAATCTTGATAAATAATTTATATCTTAATCATTCCATCCCAACCATTAAATCTTTCACCCTCATCTATTTTTCTTTAATTTCTAAATCAATTTCATTCACTTATAAAAAAAACTTTACACTCACGCTTAATCTTAATCTCTAACTACATGCACAGTTATACATATTTTGTATATTTCAAGCAACATACATACATAGATAGACACACATATATATACATATATATACACTACAACATATTTTCAATCATACAACTGTTTTTTTACCGTTGTGTGACAAGTATGTTTTCCGTTGTCTATCCAACACTCCTGTGATTGAACTTCAAACAATGGTTGTTTTTACCATTGTAGAAAGAGAGGTTAAACAACATGTTAGAGTACTTGTGTTAACATAGAAGACACAACAGTTATTCTAAACAAACCATTGTTGAAAATTTTTTAAACAAATGTTTCTTTATTCAACTATTGTCTAACTAACTTAACAACAATGGTTTTTCTTCAAAACCATTGTTGTTAATTTATTTGATATTTTCATAAACAACAGTTTATAAACTTTTTTAACTCGTTAAAACCGTTGTCATGAATGTATTTTGTTTAAAAGACAATGGTGTAAATGATTTAAACCATTGCAAAGAATATCAAAAGACAACAGTTTTTTCTATAAAAAAAATGTGTAATGAGAAATACAACAGTTTTCATCATTTTTTAAGTGGGTTTCACACAACTGTTTACAAAATTAATCTCATTATTTAAAATAAATCAATTTTAAAATAAAATAATATTATATTAATTCAATTGTTATTTCAAAATTAAAATTAAATTTATAATACAAAGGTTCTCTACAAGAATTACAACTATAACTTAAAATCTATTTCTAAACATGCTCATTAAGGTAAACAATAACTAATTTGTATACCTATTCCTATTTAGATTAATGTGCAGAGCTGCATGCATTCCAACTGCAAAACCCTGCTCAGTGGCATGAATAGCAAGGCCTTTTACAAAACCCTGCTCAGTGGCATGAATAGCAAGGCCTTTTGCAGCACCAAGTGCAATCTTCAATCTCGTCAACCAGGGCAATGAAACAGAGTATCCTGCAAATATTATTAACAACGCAAATTTTAGCTCATTAGTAGCAGTTTGATTAGAAGATCTATAACTTAATCACGCATTATGTTACATTAACTCACTTCCAAACAAATGGTTTTCGAGGTTGCCTTGTGCGATGTATTCGTAAACAAGAAGCCTATTTTCATCCTGGCAACAATAGCCTATCAACTTCACAAGATGTGGATGTGCTAATTTCCAAGAAATATAACTTCAGCCTGCAACACATCACATTTTACCAACTTTAAGCAAATAAATCTTTCGAATGTCGAATAAGGCAGCAGCTAAAGAATGTAAAATGCTCACCAGCCATTCTCTATGACCCTGTCTTGAATTCAAATCCAAACAAGCAAGTTTTTATTTCATCCTCACACTAACTAAGAAGGAATATTTTATCGCATTCACGTCACAGCATGAAAAAGCCCGTACTTGTGCTTTACTCTAAATTCATATACCCTACACACTTGCGGAGGTCCTTATTGGAGTTTTGTGTCTATATTAACTGGAATCTAGTCACTCTACCACAAAATCTAGCTGTTTGTAGTGGCTTGCTTGACTAGTTGAATACCCCCACACTGAGACTTGAGAGGTGTGGGCTATGTGAGTCAAGATTGGCTTATAAAATAGTATTAATTTTTTTATGGACATGGCTCACCAATGAGAAAAGGCAAAGGCAAAGCCCTGGCCTGTTAACAGCAGAAACAAGACCAGCCCAACATTGTAAATTCAAATTCCAGACAAATATTTTTTTATAGCTACTAAGAAATGACAATTGTCAGCATCAGACATGGTAGCTAAACCAGAAGCTCTTTATCATTTGAGCTTGCTTTTTTTCTATACCAAAAAAATAGTGCAGAAATTTCTTTATTTAAACATAAAAGAGTGGTAGCAAGACTTACCTGCCTATTATTTTTATATCAATGTCCGAACTCCGAATCACTGAAAGTCTTGCAACAAAATAGTTCCCAAGTCATGAAATTTTATAACCAAATTGTTCATTTTTATAAGATTTTAACGCTAGATAAGCCCTGTGTCAACATATGCAGGGCCAGGTACAAGGACATTTACAATTTTCACCATAAAGAATTTAAAATGCTCACCAGCCATTCTCATGCATACCGACTACATACATTCAAAATTCTACAAAAATACACTAGGAAACACCAAAAAATCCAAACTTTAAATTCTGTTTGTCAGAATACTACTACATAAACCAACATTCACTAAAACAAAAACAAAATTCCCTAAAAACACAAATCCAATTCACCTGATTAGTACATAAACATGATCCCATACATATTGGCATTAAAAAATTAAAGGGGGACCAAACATACTTGTAAGAACAAGAAGAACAAAATTCATTGTTTACTGTATGGCCAATACCAATTCCTCCAATACCACAACTAACTTTCTGAAATCACACAAATCACAAATAGGGGTCAGCAAGATTCATCAAGAATTCAAAAGGGTATATCAAAAATCCAACAATTAACATAAAATATGAACCTGGATAGGAAACTGAAGAGTTTCTTGAATGACTAGCGATGAAGAATCCTGTTACATGACTACAAGTATAAGGAGTTTAGTAGACTAAAAGCTAATACTGATGACTGATGTGACTTTTTATGAAGCAAATGAATAGGAGTAATGATACTGTAACATAGAAGCAGGAAGATTGAAAAACATAAGGAACAACTAACCTCATACATTACTTTCTTATTGACTGGTGCAGTGTTGTCACCAAGAAGCCACTCACTGGTTGTTTTGAGTTTTAAGAACCCGCCCTCACTTTCGTCATCTACGGACTATAAAACTAGAATCAATCAGCAATTGCAAGATAAGCTGGAAATTATAACTCAACAATAATAATAAAAAAGAAAAAAGAGGGTAACAAGTTTCAGACCTCCTGGTACAGTTGTGACGAGTGAGAGCGCAGTTGAGTTTTGACATTGACAATGTGTTTGACATCCCTGAGCCAGAGACTATCGATAATCTTAGTAACAAAATCTCCATTCTCTCTATCCTTAATAAAATCATGAAAAACATCATCATTTTCAACTTCAGCTACTGAGATGGTGATTTTGTTGGAAAGAGATGAAGTAACAAAACGAGGAAGGGGGTGGTCAGATAAGTGGTGGAACAACAAGTACTCATATTCATTCCCCTGAATGCCTTTCTCTTTGATTTTTATTCAATTATTAATCTGCAAGTTGGGAATAGAAGCTGTTCCCATGGAGTAAATTAAGCACAACAAACATAGAACCTAACCTTGCAAATGATAAACACCTACTCATCAATCATGCCGTGAGCTTGAAAGGTCTAATCAAGGAGATTAGAAATTCCAACCTTCATTTTTCTACTTGAGAAGCTGAATTCATATGCAATTTTGTTAAAGAGAAACAAGATTGGGTGAGGGAGATGGTTAAGGGAGATGGAAGAGTAGAGACAAGCACGAGAAGAAGAGGAGAAGAGGAGAAGAAGAGGGGTCAGATCTAAGAAAGGGGAAGGGGAGAAGTAGGGGGAAATGAAAATTAGAAGGAAGGGGGAAATCAAAATTAAAGGGGGAAACCAAAAATTGTGTGAAAATGAAAAAAAATCATAAAATATTTTTTTATTTATATATTATAATTAAATACTTATTTGTATTTTACTTTATATTAATAGAATAATTTTTATTTTAAAATAATTTCACATAATTTTTTATATAAAATTATTTGAAACAAATTTGAAAATTTTAAATTATTTTTCTACATAAAAAAAGTTAATATATATTAACATTTTACAAGATGACCCTAAAAGCATTTTTTAAGAAATTAATTAATTAATCAAGAAATAGTCTTATTTTTTTTAGTTGCACTTCTATTCGATTTTCAACAAAAAATCATACAAGATAAATTTAAAATTTTATGAATAATTCTTTTTATGATTACAATTGATATATCTCAATACAGTATTTCCTCACAATCTTGTTTTAGGGAGTTGTACTTTTACCTCATTTTCCTTATAAAGTCAAGGGAAAAAGGGGGGAGATAAGGGGGAAATGAAGGGGGAGATAAGGGGGGAAATGAAATTTGGAAGAAGGGGGAAAAAAATTTAATGAGAGGGAAATGGAAAATTGGGTGAAAATGTGAAAAATTGTTAATAAATTTTTTAATTTATAAATATTATTTTATTATTATATTTATCGTATTATACATTTATCGTATTGTATTATAAATATTGGCCGATGGAGGGAACCTAATCTTAGTCATGATTTAGTAAAAAAATATCAAATTTACAAGTAGCTGCATTTAAAAATTAATCTTGTAAATCGGGAACGAGTCTCGTTGTCGGGAGGGGTACTTTTACCGGATTTTTCTAATCCTGACATGCAAGATGAAGTTCATATTTTTTAATAATTTTTTCATATGACTAAAATTGATATATCTTAACATCCGTACGGTTGGATCGTCGAAAAAATCATTTTAAAAATTAATCTTGTAAATCGGGAACGAGTCTCGTTGTTGGGAGGGGTACTTTTACCGGATTTTTCTAATCCTGACATGCAAGATGAAGTTCATATTTTTTAATAATTTTTTCATATGACTAAAATTGATATATCTTAACATCCGTACGGTTGGATCGTCGAAAATATCATTTTAAAAATTAATCTTGTAAATCGGGAACGAGTCTCGTTGTCGGGAGGGGTACTTTTACCGGATTTTTCTAATCTTGACATGCAAGATGAAGTTCATATTTTTTAATAATTTTTTTATATAAATAAAATTGATATATCTTAACATCCGTACGGTTGGATCGTCGAAAAAATCATTTTAAAAATTAATCTTGTAAATCGGGAACGAGTCTCGTTGTCGGGAGGGGTACTTTTACCGGATTTTTCTAATCCTGACATGCAAGATGAAGTTCATATTTTTTAATAATTTTTTCATATGACCAAAATTGATATATCTTAACATCCGTACGGTTGGATCGTCGAAAAAATCATTTTAAAAATTAATCTTGTAAATCGGGAATGAGTCTCGTTGTCGGGAGGGGTACTTTTACCGGATTTTTCTAATCCTGACATGCAAGATGAAGTTCATATTTTTTAATAATTTTTTCATATGACTAAAATTGATATATCTTAACATCCGTACGGTTGGATCGTCGAAAAAATCATTTTAAAAATTAATCTTGTAAATCGGGAACGAGTCTCGTTGTTGGGAGGGGTACTTTTACCGGATTTTTCTAATCCTGATATGCAAGATGAAGTTCATATTTTTTAATAATTTTTTCTTATGACTAAAATTGATATATCTTAACATCCGTACGGTTGGATCATCGAAAAAATCATTTTAAAAATTAATCTTGTAAATCGGGAACGAGTCTCGTTGTCGGGAGGGGTACTTTTACCGGATTTTTCTAATCCTGACATGCAAGATGAAGTTCATATTTTTTAATAATTTTTTCATATGACTAAAATTGATATATCTTAACATCCGTATGGTCGGATCGTCGAAAAAATCATTTTAAAAATTAATCTTGTAAATCGGGAACGAGTCTCGTTGTCGGGAGGGGTACTTTTACCGGATTTTTCTAATCCTGACATGCAAGATGAAGTTCATATTTTTTAATAATTTTTTATATGACTAAAATTGATATATCTTAACATCCGTACGGTTGGATCGTCGAAAAAATCATTTTATAAATTAATCTTGTAAATCGGGAACGAGTCTCGTTGTCGGGAGGGGTACTTTTACCGGATTTTTCTAATCCTGACATGCAAGATGAAGTTCATATTTTTTAATAATTTTTTCATATGACTAAAATTGATATATCTTAACATCCGTACGGTTGGATCGTCGAAAAAATCATTTTAGAAATTAATCTTGTAAACCGTAAATCTCATTTATAGAGTAATACTTTTACAATGGTTTCCTTGAAACACCATTGTGTAAAGATAAAATAAGACAACGCTTTTTTTATTATAATAACCGTTGTGTGAGCATATCAGCTTTTTTCAATCTAACGGCTAATATCTAATCTCATTTCAATCAAGGGCTATCATTCACACACTTCAGCAATCCGAGTAAAATGTTTACAACCAATCATGGGGTGCCACCTCATCAGGTGGTGCCCATTGAAATTATAAAATAACTATTTCAGACAACTGTTTTGTTCCGTTGTATGAAGTTTTCTAAGACAACCCTTGTAAAAACTGTTGTGTGAATTACACAACGTATCTAAAAGCTTGTATGAGACCAACTAAGACAACACTTTTGTTTTAACATAAAACCGTTGTACAAGAATTCGGCTATTTTTTGATCTAACGGCCAATATCAAATCTCATATCAATGAAGGGCTCTCATTTCGCCACGTCAGCAATCCTTGTGAATGATTTACCACCTATCACGTGCTGCCACCTCAATACGTGGTAACCATTGAAATTCCTCAGACAACGGTTTCATTCCGTTGTTTGATGGTTTAGAGGAAAACCTTTCTAAAAAACCGTTGTCTCAATTACACAATGTAATGTCAAAACCGTTGCCTTATATCCCTATACGTTAACATAGTAACAACGGTTTGTAATCGTTATGTTAAAGATCTACAACAACACTATATTTAAAAAACTGTTGTTTGACTCGATGAGAGGATACAACTTGTACAACAGTTTAAAAAAGATGAATATCCGTTGTTTGTTCTGGAGCTCACACAACTGTTTTTTCTGTAAAATCAATTCACCGTTGTATGATTTTTTAGGACGACGGTTTTTTTTTAACCGTTGTTTGTCAAGTGTTGTCTGATTGCAAATTTCTTGTAGTGATATATATACAACTCTCGTATTATACCTCATCTAATTAAATTTCTCAAAAAAAGAATTAATTTAAATCATTTCTAGTGAATTCATCTGATTCCCAAAAATTACGACGAGTTCACTGATTCACACAAATTCCGGCAGGTTCATGTCCATGACCTCCGACTAGAGTTTATGTCCACACCTCCGACAAATTCATTTCCGGAAAGTTAGAAGTGAAATAAGACTAGTATTAATTTGTTCATATATATGGACCAAATTTAAGTTTATTCTTTGTTCTTTTATATTTGTTTATCATTTGGCTGAGTTAATTTTTATAATGTCTCAATTTCAGTATGTTAATAAGGATATAAATTGTTGTATTATCAAATCTATATTACATATTTACATAATTTTAAGATTAGTAAACAACAATTATTATTGTGTTTGTTAATATTTTATAGAACTACATTATGGAAAATCTAGTAACAAGTTTAACAACAAAATGCATTATACTGCATTCTACTGTTGTTTTTAGAAAATCTAGTGTTTAATAAATTCTACCTGATTTGGTCGAATTTAGCATACTTATTTTGACCAGATTTGGTCAAATTTAGTATTTTTGGGTGGGATTTTTGAATTTTTGCCAAAAAATTGACATTTCATTAAAAGATGAGGGATGAGTTTTTGCAATGAATTTCGATCGAATTTAGTCGGTCGAATTTAGTCGGTCAAATTTAGTACTGTCGAATTTAGCTTAATTTGACCGTACCTCTCATTTTCGACCAGTCTTTGTTCGACCAACAACTAGTTGGTCGAAAATAGTTATTTTAGACCGATTCGGTCGAATTTAACTAAATTTGACCGAACAAATTCATTCGAATCTAGCCGAATTTCATGTAGTGTATGCAGAGGAGAGTAAGAAATCACAACAGATTTGTGGGGAGGAAAAAACCACATGTACAGGTCTTTTGGCTAGTAATAACGAGTAATAGTGACTTACGAGAGTCACTGCCGTGTATTCATTTATAACCTGATCATTACAAGATGACTTTTATCTCTTTGCTGGCTCTTGTTGCTTCAAACGGAAATTAGCAACCAGATTATGATATGGAAGAAGGCGAGATTGTCTCTGATGATTGCAATGTCAGTGTTGATATGAAGAATAAGATGGGCTTTTCTCGTCAATCACAAATTGGAAATACAAAATCGAATCAACGGACTCACACCTATACTTCTCATTGGGTTGGAATTATAAGGATGATCATCTATGATTATCTAGGATTTATCAGTCACTTTGAGAACATAAAATATCTAAATTTCATAGAGGCGTCCTTGAAGGTACGTCCCATGTGATTACAAACATGAGCTCAAATTTGTCTCGTGCACTTCTTATTTTTATTATTGTATTAATATTTATCGTTTGTGTTAATATTTACTTTAATCAGATATTATTATTCTCGTGCATTGGGGTCTTCATGGAAACAGCTTCCCTACTCTTCTGAGTAGAGGCATGGTCTGCATACAATTTTAATAAAAATAATTAACTTACGACGAAATGTTTAAATCATCGCAACTTCAAATAATTTTCATTTTTATTTAATCGTGTCGTGCATAATTTTATTAATAAATACAAAACTTACGACGGTTTTGTTTTTCGTCGTAAATAATTACGATGTTTTACTTTTTTCCGTCGTAAGTTGGGCCCGCATTTCTTTCCACATATTTTGTTGTTGTGTAATCTCTGGGGTATAAAAAAATTATTGCACATAAAGGTGCAATCATTTCTCTAATCTTTTTTGAAAACTGAAATTAGTTTGTTTTGTTTTAGTACATAAACATACAAAAGCTCAAATCAAGTATTGAGATGTGTTATTATACTTGATTAATTTATATGCTTTCATTTGTTTTCTACCAAAATTATACAAATCAATTTCAGTTTCAGTGAAAAGTTAGAAAAATGTCTGCACCTCGGCAATTTTTTCAGACCCGAGAGATGAGGAGCTTATAAACAACCAGATCAAGCAACCCCTCACGGCTTCTTCCCCATCAAGTACTACTGCATCTATATTTTGCCTACACTGAACACAATTTTGGGCATTTAGGGTTCTATTTTGAATACTATTTTGGCTACAGTGAAATTTCATCGTTTCTGCTCAAAGAACGGCCCCGTGTTTTGATAATAAGAAAGGATGACGTGCTACACTCTTCCTAGGATATTTATATATACCCTAGTCGGGGATATGAGTATGGAAGGACTGGGCCTCATGGTATATAATGATTTTCACAGCCCAATTATACATTAAACGGGTTGTCCATCAATTTTCATTATATTCGACCCTATCATTATATAAGTTAATTTGTGGTTGATGTGTTATAATGAAATTATCTATAATTTTATTATATATTTTAGTCATAATTTACAAGTAATTTCGGTAAGAATATTATTTAATATTGATATAGGGCAACTCTTCTATACTATACTATAAGTTGGTTGACCCTCATTTATCTTCTTCACCAATTATAAGAAAAAATATTTATATTATAATTTATAAAGATACCATGCTTAGACCATATAAGTTTAGACCTTAGAGTTAGAGGGGATTGATTGTTGTTTTCCTATTGTTACTTTCTATTTGCAATCTGTTTAGTTCAGATTGTTCATAGATAGTCCCCTCTGGGACGTGTCCTAGAGCAGCTCTTTCTTTCTTTATATATATATATATATATATATATATATATATACAATTTAGCAAAAAAAAAGATACATATAAGTTGTGGGTTGAAATCTTACGAACAACAAATAATTACATTATTATTTATGACTCATCAGTCATATACTATTTATACTTTTTGAACTTAATTTGAAATTATACACAATAAAATTATAATTATATAATCATTATTTAGTATTTAAATATTTATATAAAATATTAATAAAAATTAAAATTAAAATATATAAATATTAAGCTAGTATTAATAAAAGCAACTATATAGAAATTAATGTATAAACGAAAACAGTTAAAAAGCAGTTGAGCAGTAGACAAGTTTATCAATGTAACCTATCCATTCTTCATGTCATCTTATACCATTACTCATAATTGGGTTGAAAAAACAAAAGAAAAAGACAAAAAAAAAACACTAGTTTAGTTTTTGAATTGCATTTGAGAAGGTTAGCATAAACTTTGATTTATCAATATAGACATCAAACCCAATCTTAAAGCAAATGAGAAAGAAACTTAAGTTTTAGTTGATTTTGGTTGCATAAGTTATTTTACAATATCTTATGAAGATGGTAAAATCGGATAAAACTATCAAAAGTTGTATTTTTAATAATTTCTCTATATATTATTTGGATTCTTTACTCTACATGTTTGGCATTTTACTCTTTACAAAATAAGTAAACACTTTTTTGTTGAACACAATAATATCCTAACAACAAAATATCATTTTTTGATTATCACTAACTAATTTAATTTAATTAATTTCATGGATTTCAAACCTCTGCAAATATAAAATTATATCAATACTCCTAATAAGATGAACATTGTTATGGTCCAACACAAAAATAATATCTAGAAAACCATTTCTAAACATTTAAAGTTAAATTAATAAATATATTTTATTATCCAAGCCTATGAGATATATACAGTATTACATTGTGTCTTGTATTACATTATGTCTTGTAGTGCTTAATGTAGAAACAAAAACAGTTAACAAGTAGTTGAGCAGTAGACAAGTTTATCAATGTACCGTATTCTAATATCATTACTCATAATTGTGTTGAAAAAACCTAAGAGAAAAACAGAAAAACAAAACAGGAGTTTAGTTTCTGAATTACATTTCAGAAGGTTAGCAGAAACTTTGAAGTATCAATATTGACATCAAACCCTGTTGTGAGAGCAAATGAGAAAGAAATGTAAAGTCTCAAAAAAGTGTTCACCAACACCAGAGGTAATAGGAGGCAATGAAGACTTCCTCAGTCAGATACTACCACATCTCCCTGTTAAATCGCTTAGCCGATTCAAAATTGTGTCCAAACAAAGGCGTGCACTCATTTGCGATCGCCAGTTCAGCCTTAGTCACGCTACGGGATCTTCTTCTACAACCCTCTTCCTAGAGATCTAGACTTCAGCAACCACTTCAGAAACCATTTTTATTGCTAAATAATTCAGTTTCTTCCTCCAACATTTCCCCTCGTGAAAATACAATGAAGATGGTACAATCATGTAATGGATTGACCTTATTTCAATGCGACACTTCTGATGTACAGATAAAGTTGTACTGTATTCGTAATTTCGCTACTAATCAAATGAAAATGATACCTTTACCCAAGTTGTATGAAGATGATCCGATTTTCACGTGCAATTTGGCTTTCGACCTTTTGGCATCACCCTACTACAAAATTGTTTGTGTCAAAATGGAGGTAAATTGTTCGGATCTCGGATTATAATATATAGTTCCGAAACTGGTCATTGGAACGATGCCAATATTCCAACAAAATAGAATGTCTGTTAAATTTGCCAAAGGAGTATATTGCCAGGGTGCAATTTATTGAGTTGGGAATGATTTTTTAAGTTGCTACTGCTTTCGATTTGATGTTGAAGCTGAGAAACTGAGAAGAGTCTCTATGCCAGAAGGATGTCTAAGAGGTGTGGTCTACTTCAGGTACTTTGGAGAATTCAACGGGCACTTGCATCTTGTTTGTTCTCGCTACTTGATGGAAGAAGTGTTTTGTATCTTTGAATTGGACAAAGATACTGAGAGCTGGTTTGTCAAGTATCGGGTACATATGGACTTCTTGACATCTCTGTTCCCAGAGATTGTTGTGAAAGGGGTGTATAACGATTTTCAGTACGCATTTTCGATATTGTGTGTTGTGAGCGGAGAAAATAATGAAGATTCATTCCTTGTCATGACTATTCCAGGCAAAGTTATTTCCTACGATTTCAAGAGGAATGGGATTGAGGTGCTATCTGAGCTTCCATCATTGGAAAAAATGAAATTTCAGAGTTCGGATGCATATCCATTTGTTCCAACCCTATACCCCCTGTGACGAAACACTAGTCAATAAAAGGTATGTGATTTAGTTCTGAATGTATATTTATTAATATTCACATATTATCAACTTATTTGTATACTTAAATTGTGTTCTGTGACGAAGTTTCGATGTTTAAGTTGTAGCATTTGGAATAACCTTGTCTGTAATCTTGTACTTATGTCATGTATTGTTTTCCTTGATAATCAATTTCAAAGTGTCATGTATTTTAACTATATGTAATATATATGTTTTGCTCTTTCCGAGGGAGTAGGTGCATAGGGGGACATTGTCCTTGGGATTGTTTTGGAGAAGAGAAGTACTCAAAATGGATGAAAATGATATGTATATTGGATAAATGACTTGTGCTGTCGGTTTTATTAGGTCTATCTTCTACAGATTTTGTTGTATGAAATTGCTTTTGACTTTTTAGTCAGCCCCCGGCGGCAGCCGTGTTTTAACCCTACATTTTACATCCAATTTTTTATTTAACATATAAATATGTATCAAGAAATTTAAAATATGAGATTATTTTATACAGTTATGTAAAACTCTTTTTGTTGTTTTTGAAAATTGGCTTCAAATTAATATATATAGTTTCAAATTATTTAAGTGCCGCTGAATATTACTCGCTTGTTAAATATGAGAATCCAATAACTTATTAGGATGGACTAAGAGTACTTAAGTACCCATGATGCAAGAGTACTTAATTAAGAACTCATGATTTAATTGATGGAAACAATTATTTGGCAATTTTTAGCACCTTAACCTCCTAAAGAGTGAATGTACGTACTAAGCTGAAGAATTGATATTTTGAATACAAGGAAGAACAGTACGTACTTTTGTTATTGATGTTGATAGCAAAGAACAGATTATAAAGTAAATATATAGAAAAGAAGCAATATCTAATTCCTATAAAACAGCAAGAAATCCTAACTGAACTCCACCTTTTCTGCTTATTATTTCTTGATCCTAAAATCATGGAACTATCAAAAGGAATAAAAGGATTCACTCCACTAATGCAGACGCGGTTTAACAGCTCAGCAATGACTCAAACAAGTTTAAATTATATTCTCAACACTCCCCCGTAATCTAAACTTTCTCCTATAACTTCTTAATCCTCAGCAGTGAACGCATTTGTTCGAATTTAATTATAGACATAGCCTTGGTCAGAATATCTGCACACTTCTCCTCAGTTCGCACATGTTTAATTATGATTTCACCTCGCTCAACACACTCACGAATGAAATGGTAGAGAATATTGATGTGCTTACTACATCCATGAAATACCAGATTCTTCGCCAAGTCGATGGCAGAATTGTTATAAATATAGATGATAACAGGACAATGTTTCATATTAGTTACCTATGTGAGCAAATTTTTTAACCAAACTCCCTGATAAGCTGTTGTTGTGGCCGCCATGAACTCTGCCTCGCATAAAGACAGAGCTACACACATATGTTTCTGTGAGACCCATGTGATTAGACCTTCATTTAAATAGAATGCTACACCCCAGTGCTTCTTCTATCTTCTATGCTTCCACCAAGGTCATAATCCAAATATCCTGACAAGATGTAGTTCTCAGTTCCCTTCCAGTAAATCAAATCGTAGTCAAGTGTACCCGTCACATAATACTAGATTCTTTTGACTGCGTTTAGATATGTAACAGTGGGACGCTCCATGAATCTATTGACGATTCCTACTGAATATGCAATATCTGGTCTGGTATGGACCAAATATCTTAGCCCACCAACCAATCTTTTGAACATAGTAGGATCAACTGGTTTGCATTTTTCATCCTTATCCAATTACGTCTTCATCTCCATGGGAAACTTCGCAGAATTACAATCTGCTAAATCAGCATTTTCTAGTAACCTTTTCGCGTATGTGGACTGCTTCATCTTTATGCAGCTCCCTTTTTGTTTAACTTCAATGCCCAAATAGTAAGATAATTTTCCAAGATCGCTCATTGCAAATTGTTTTCTCATTTGTTGCTTAAATTTAACAATGGTCGCAACACTGGTGCCTGTGATTAATAGATCATCAACATAAACGCCTATATCAAGGCTTCACTTCCTTCCTGCTTTGTATACACAGCATGTTCGTACGGGCACTTGGTCAATCTGAGCTCCTCCAAAAACTTGCTTAATTTTGAGTAACAAGCACGTGGTGCTTGTCGTAGTCCATACAATGCCTTTACCAATCTATAAACCATGCGCTCCTTATTCTCTTTTATAAATCCTTCCATTTGAGACACATAAACCATTTCCTCCAATTCTCCATTGAGAAACACCGATTTCAGATCTAGATGATGCACTTCCCAAGAATTTTTTGTTGCAAGTGCTAACAACAATCCTACTATTTCCAAGCGAGTCATAGGAGTGAATACTTCTTCAAAGTCAATGCCCTATTTTTGTGCATATCCTTTCGTGACCAGCCTCGCCTTGTGCTTGATCACATTCCCATTGGAGTCCCTTTTAATTTATAAACCCACTTTAATCTGATTGGTTTATGCTCAGGTGGTAACTCCTCAAGTTTTCATGTATCATTTTTTTCGATTTCTTCAATCTCACTTCTCATGGCTTGTTCTCAGGCCTTTTCTTTCATGGCATGTTCAAAATTATAATGTTCATCTGTCCCGCACAGCAGAAGTTCCTCTTATAATTCTATTTCTTCAGTTTCATCATATATTTCCCCAAGCAATTTGTATTTTCTGGGTTGATCGCTGCTGCTTCTTGAGTTCTTGCTTGGGCTTTGATACCCAGCATCTGGCGATACTCTACCAGAACCTGAGGTGTTATTTGCCCCCTCACTTTCTTCATTTGCCCTGCCAGTTGCACCATAACCGTAACTGTTAGAGCCATCCTCTGTATTTTTTTTGGTTAGCCCGATACTAAACATCACAGGTGAACTTCGAGCAACTTGTATATCTTGTTGCTGCTGATCCCATTTCCATGCTCTAGTTTCCTCGAAAACAACATCCTTGCTCACCAGAATTTTCTCAGTTTCTGGGTCATAGAGTCTACAGGCTTTACTTCTAGGTTCTTTTCCAAAGTATATAACCATTTTTCTTCGATCATCCAGCTTAGTGGTGTGCACAATTGGCACTTTCATGTGTGCCGCCCACCCGAAGACTTGCACATGATTGACATCCGGCATGCATCCCTTCCACACTTCATGGGGTGTCATGTCTGACAAAGCTCGAGTTGGCAAACGATTGAGTATGTAAACTGAGTGTCGAACTGCCTCCCCCCAAAGTGTTGGTCGTAATTTCATTTCTTTTAGAAAACTTCTAGCCATGGCAACGACTGTTCTATTTCTACATTCCACAACCCCATTCTGTTTAGGGGAGTATGGCGCCATAAGGTGCCTTACAATCTCATTATCTTCACAATAAGAATTAAATTTATTCGAGAAAAACTCTCCACATCGACCAATCCTTAATACCTTGATTTTTTCTTTAGAATTGCTTTCAACAAACATCTTAAATTTCTTAAAAGTTTCAAAAACATCATCTTTATTTTTCATCATATATACCCACACTAATCTACTGTAATCAGCAACCAAAAGTAGGAAGTATTTGTTACCTCCCATTGGTGTTGGTACAATCGGTCCACAGAAATTAGCATGAACTAGTTCCAGAATTCTTGTTGCTTGAAACTCAGCTTTGGTACGGAATGGATTTCGCGTTTGCTTGGTCATTAGACAAGTTGTGCATATAGTCTTGGGTTGAACTAGCTTTGGCAAGCCCCGTATTATTCCTTTATCAGACAGATGCATCATAGCCTTAAAATTAACGTGACCAAGACAAGAGTGCCAAAGCCACGTACTTTCTTCGATATTTGACATAAGACAAGCAGCATTTCTAGATTCAAGAATAATTTTATAGAGTCTATTTGCTGGCCTTTTTACCTTCATGAGAAGCCTCCCTTGCTGGTTATTCACCCACAGATAAGTTCCACTAATGACCACTTTATTTGCACTCTCGGATAGTTGTCCAAGGCTCATAATGTTGTTACATAAAGTGGGGATATTATACACCTCACGCAACATCACTTCTCCGTCAGTCTTCCAAATGAACATCACTGATCATTTCCCTTTGATTTTGACTGTAGAGCCATCTCCAAATTTCCCCTTCCTCGTTACCTTTTCATCTAATTCTTTAAATTTTGCACGTTGTCCTGTCATGTGATTGCTTGCGCCGTTATTTAAATACCAGACATTTGACTCCACCTTCTCTTCTTTATTTAATTTTTGTCGGACATCATTCTCATTTAGTAACAAGTTTTCATCTTCTTCACACTCTGTCAACAATAAGACTGGTTCGTTGTCCTGGACTTGGGTCAAGTGTACCTTTGAATTTCCTATAAATTTCGGATGCTTCTCATGTCTTGGCTTCCAACATTCAACTGCGAAGTGACTATATCCATAACAATTGAAGCATTTCAATCTGCTTTTGTCACGTACACCATTATAGCTACTGCCACAACGATCCTTTTGTTTTTTCTATTTGATTCATTCCTCCCTGGTAAGTAGGAGTTTCTCTTCACTATTCTCGCGTTTCATCCATTCTTCTTCTGTTAACAGCATATGTCTGCTATTGTTTTCCGGTTGCCCACGGAGTCTTTCTTCATGAGCCTTGAGAGAAGCTACTATCACCTTGACAGTCATCTCATCCTATTTTCTAAACTGCTCTATTGTTGACGTGATTTGCATGAACTTTGATGAAGTCGCTCTCAGTATTTTCTTCACCACATAACTTTCTTATATCGTCTCTGCAAGAGTGCGAATATTTGTTACCAACACATTTAGCTTCATGCAGAACTCGTCAACATGATGAGTGTCACTCATACACATGTTTTCAAACTCTAATTTCATGGTCTGAAATCGAGCGTTCTTAACCCGATCCGCTCCCAGACACATCGTCTAGATGGCCTCTCATGCACTTTTTGCTGATTTTTTATCAGCAACAGATAGCAGAATATCTTCTGGTATCGATTGATAAATCGCAGCCAATGCTACTTTATCCATCTTGTCTTCAAACTTGGCCTTCTCATCTGCAGGTCCAACTGCCTCCCGGATTCCATAAGCTTGCATGAAAGCTCTCATCTTAATAGACCAAGTTGTATAGTTCACCTATGTCAACATCAGATAACTCAACGTTATTGACCCATCCTTGCCTTTACTTCATTCCATCATTAACAACTTTGGCATATATTTTCGCATCCACGGATCGCTAGCTATGATACCAAATGTTGGCTTCAGACTAGTACACAGTCACAATACTAAGCTAAAGTTATAAAGGGCATCATTTTTTATAAACATGTTTCTATGTGAAAATGAGTTTAGATAAAAGGATATGTTTTCAGTTTTGACACAACAAACATATACATGTCATGTAACTACCCCAATAACCAACTATCAAACTCATGGTGCCATGTAATTCTTCATACTTGAACAATAATTATATCCAGTTGGACCACATATAACTTGGAGAATACAAACATTATGTTTTTTACTCATTATGTGTTGGTTTCAGACTAGTACACAGACACAGTACTAAGCTGAAGAATTGATATTTTGAATACAAGGAAGAACATAACGTACTTTTGTTATTGATGTTTATAGAAAAGAACAGATTACAAAGTAAATATATATAGAAAAGAAGCAACATCTAATTCCCATAAAGCAGCAAGAAATCCTAACTGAACTTCACCTTTTCTGCTTATTGAATCTTGATCCTAAAATTATGGAACTAACAGAAGGAATAAAAGGATTCATTCCACTAATGAAGACGCGGTTTAACAGCTCAGCGATGACTCAGACAAGTTTAGATTATATTCTCAACATTATGTTGGATAACAAGCTGGTGTTAGAAAGCTACTTATGGTATTTTATGTATCTAGTTATGCCATTCCTAGCTTATATCATGATTCTGTATGTTATTTATTTCAAAATTTGAAAATAATCAGAGTAAATATAATGATAATTACATCCCGATATTCATTTATTTCCTATTTATTCTTTCATGAAATATAAACTATAACATTCAAACCGACTCCATACCGGACCAAATACCTTAGTAAATTTATATTCGAAAAAGCTAGCTATTTGTTATATATTAATTGTTGTCTCTATAAACACCTCAAATCCGATTATTTTTATTATTCCTAGTAATGTTCTTATTGGGTCGAGGTCCTCACCAAGCACATAAACATACATATTGAACCGATCAGTGTAAATTCTGGTCGAGTAGAGAAAAAAATATACCATTTGTAACATTAAAGACCACAACCCAATATATGATAATTCCAAGTTAATCCACCACATGTCAGTTGAAAAAGCTAGCGATTTATTATATATTAGTTGTTGATTTGTATCTATAAAGATCCAAAATACTTATACTTTTATGGATGTGCGATATTACATGGAGATATCCAAATATTTTAGATAAAAATGTAGGTAAAAATTACAGCATTCATATTAAGCCTGTTTTTATTTATACTGCTCTAACCCACACCCTACACATGCAAGGATAGAAAAAGAAATATAGGAAAATCCTTTAAATACATCATACTAATGAGTTAATTAGCATGTAAAATAAAGAATTTATTTGTGTAAGAAAATATATTATTTTAACGCTTTCTCCGTAAAGGATAAAAGGTTAATTTAGAAAATATCCTATAATGAGCAAGACATCATTTTATATATAAACATGTTTATGCGTGAAAATGAGCTGAAATGTCATAAAATAAAGAGTGAAAAGGGATATTTAGAAATTTATAATAATAAATTGTTATTTATTAAAACATAAAGCAGATTTATTTAATCAATAACAAAATCTGAAACTACCATAATAAGAAAATTATCATGACAATAAAACTATTTAGCATTTATAGTAACATATATATATATATATATATGTTAATACCTATTTAAACCCACGATGAAAGTTTTCCACAGCCATGTATCAAAACGAATTTGCCAAAACTGCAATCACGAAACAATAGAAAATAGAATGTAAATCTGCAACCGCAAGATAACAAAAAGAACCTACATGTTATTGGATACGAAACGTAAATAAAATAATTATCCAAGTATATTCAAACCTAAATTAGAGTTAATTTAAAATTCAATCACTAGGGGAACAAAAATCATCCATGTCAACCAATAACCAACCAAAATAAATTTAAAAGTAAAACAAATCTACAACAATAGAATACAATACCAATATCAATACTGAATTCAAATTCCTAAATTGTATCAAAATCTAAACTGAAATTCAATAACAAATCCCATATAACACCAAATCAAAAATATAATCTTAAACAAAAATTGAATCTAAACCATAATTAAATCTAACCAACAAGCCTTATGTAAATGTGACCATATATGCTTTCAGTTCTAATATCAAACGAAAGTCAAAACCAAATACATATCTACATTATAAGTACTGATTCCAAATAAGCAAAGAAAGATGTAAAACTTCAAAAAAATCTTACAAATGGTGTCCCAAGATTAATCCCACTATAGCGCCGTAGAAAAAATAAACGTAAAAATGTAAATTAAAAAAATTGCATCTTAACAAGATAAAAGAATAATATTTTCACATAATAAACATATAAGTGTCATGTACTTGCGTAATTAAAGATGTCATGTAATGGGTAAAGATTTGCCAACAATCAAACTCATGATGACAAACATTCTTCGTGCTTGTACAAGAATAACATGTTGGACCACAAATAATTTTTGGAAAGAAAGCAGAATGCAAAATATTATATTTTTTACACATTATATTTAAAGGTAATAACAAGACCAAGTAGATTTGCAAGAAGTTGTCATTCTATTTATTAAAGAACATGGTTGAAGCTCTCTAAAAAGCATGTAATTTTAAGTAGTTAATCCTAGATTATGTCAAGATATGATTATGGATTTTAATTAAAGAACAGTAAATAAGAGTAAATTCAAATATATTCAAGTTTTTCTAAATTACGTAATATACTAAATTAAATATAAGAGTTTTACTTATGATCTTTTTACCTATGTCATATTCACGAAAATCAAGATTCCGTGCAATTTGGATTTTCAAATATCCTTTAGTCAAAAATCCAAATAAATTTTGAGGAAGGACTCTATAAGGTGGGGATATCTATGTATAATATCCTGTAATTTTCAAAATTAGATTAATAATTAAATAATAGAATAAAAAGTATTAAAATTAGACAATGACTAGGATTTTATAACTGAATTAGACTAATGGGCCTAAAATTTGAATCAAACTTGAATACGGATAACTTGTAAGTTAGGAAATCGGGTTTTGTATCGTTATAAATACATCATATGCGTTTTCCTCGTTTATAATATCATAATTCGTATGGCTCTTTTATACAAAAATCTGCAATCTTGTAAAATTCTAGAAAATTCATCGTAAGTTAGAATTCGTTGGTTTTGGACTTTTCGGAAAGGTCTTTTCGTTCTCTACAACTTTCGTGATTTGTTTTTCCCAAGAAAATGTTGTTTAGATGGTCAAAAGGGAAAATTTTAGATTTTGTCATGGTTTGAGGTAAGTTTTTGATTGGTCCTACTCGTATTTTCAAATTGTGTGATATGTGTGTATATTTAATTATCAAAACCTGGGCTAAGTGATGATATATTTAAAATTATTATGTGTAATAGTATATATATTGTTAGATATGTGTGGTGTCAAGATAATAATTTTGGATCTCTGATTTATGCCATGATTTGGGAAAATATCGAATAAGAACTAGGACCGTAGTCACCGAATTGTAGTGACACTTTTTTGAAAATTTAGGACTGTTATCACCGGGTTGTAGTGGTCGTGGCATGTGTTGTGCAAGACATGCCTGTACTTTAACAAGACTAAGTCAAATTGACAACCCTAAGTAAGTTGTATTGTAATCTTAGTCTCCATTTGTACTTGTAACATTTAAAGTCTGTAAAACTGCAAAAGAGAAGACTGGAGTCTTTTTGTTTAAACAGTATCAAGCCTAAGGATTCTATCTGGAAGAAGATCAAGAAGGTCATGCCTCTGAAGAATTTTGAAGAAGCTTGGAGTTGAATAAATCTATTTTGATAAAAATATTCTAAGTCAAAGATCTCTACAAGTCACAGATTTAGTGTTATAGAGAAGTCACTCGAGAACTCCAAATGACTTATCGAGAAGTCAGAAAAGCTTATAGAGAACTCACAGAGATATCGATAAGCAAAATTGAAGACATGAAGATTGGAGATATCGACAAGTCATTTCTTTACTAGAGAACTCAGAGTTATCGACAAGTCAACATTCATTAGAGAACTCTGAGTTATCGATAAGTCAAATTCCACTACAGAACTCAGAGATATCGATAAGCCAAAATTCCACTAGAGAACTCAGAGATATCGATAAGCCAAAATTCAATAGAGAACTCTGAGTTATCAACAAGTCAAATTTGACTAGAGAACTCTAAGTTATCGATAAGTCAATAAGCCACTAGAGAACTCAGAGATATGGATAAGTCAAAGTAAAGATATGAAGACTAGAGATCTCTACAAGCCAAATTCTCTTATAGAGAACTCGGAGACCTCTACAAGTCAAATTTACTATGGAGTATTAGAGATCTCGATAAGACAATATACTTATCGAGATGTCAAGTTCTCTATAGACCAAAGGGAGATCTCGAGGTAAAATATCAAAGAACAAAATTACAGACCAGTTCAATATCCAAGGTCTACAATCAACAAACAATCCAAACAGCTGGATTGACAAGTCTATAGAAAGCAGCTTGAAGGATGTGCAAGATCAATGGTGAAGATTAACTGACAAAGGAAGATCAAAGTAAACACAGGATGCTAAGATATTCTAAGCCAGAAATGGAAGATACACTTTTCCTAATATGGAAATGACAAGTGACAATTTACTAAAGTTAATAGCATGTCTTATTGTACACTGTGTAAACCAGCAATTAACTAAATTATAAAGTTAACACTGGTCCTTTAGTCAATTATAACAATTTAGACAAAAAAATCTTGTAACACTCTCAAGGAGAAGCTAAGCTCTTTATCAACAAGAGCCTAGAAATTTTGTAGCAAAAAATTCTTAATTTTAATATAAAATTAAGTGAGTTTTGAAAAGATCTGTGTTCTTTATTATTGCATGTTTAATTTCTACAGTAACACATTTCATTACAAGATTCAAATTACTTTGTTCAACCAGAAAAAAGAATTCAAGAAAAGCATAAAAATAGTAAAATACATTCCCCCCCCGCTGTGTTATTCATTTCCTAACAGCATGGATTATGGATTTTGAATAAAAGTGTGTGCTTCATACACTATGCCATAAATGACCTATCGCAATAGTTTGATCATCAGTGCTACAAACTTATGTTACATTAGCTATGCTCATCTTTGTCTACCGCAACATCACACATTTGATGTTACCATAGCCTTAGAAATATGTTGGTATAGAAAGAAAGTGTTACACACTACAACATCTGTGAACTTGTGTTACCATAGGGTATTAACGCATAAAATATTATAGTTTTACAAAATAACTAAATATATACATATACATATAATATTTGAATTCAAATTAATTAACTTTGTATTATATTTAAATAAAAATTAAAAAATTTAACTTCAATCAAATAAGTGAATAATTCTATTTTTGTTTTAAATATTAAGGTGATATTATGTTTTTAATATGTTTTAATATATAAAATTTTATCTTTAAAAAATCTATGCTATAATTAATTTTATTATTTGAATAAAAAATTCACTACAGCAAAAATTACTAAAATCCACCACCAAATATCGGTGGAATTTAGCTATAATCGACCATATTCGGTGGATTTTAGTATAAAATCGACCGAAGCATGTTGGTGGCTTTTAAGATGGTGGATTTTAAGTTTTGCGGTGGAATTTATATAAAATTGACCGAATCCTTGCTCGCTTTTATAAAATTTAAAATTTGAATTTTAAAATTTTGTAAAAATTTGAATCTGCCCGCCCCATGAATAAATTACACCACAATCGGTCGATTTTAATATAAAATATTTCAAAAAAAAAAAAGAACCACCCCCACCATCAACTGAGCAACCGCCGGCCACCACCGGAAAAAAATTCCGGCAACTCCATCTCTCACCATTTCACCCACCGTTTTGCTTCTCCATACCTTTCTCTCCCTACCCCTCTCTCTCTCTTCCCCGCTCCGCTGCTACAACACCGCCACAATCTTTCATCTCCCTTTTCTCTCCAACCCTCCCCTGCTTCGACAGTCGCCATAACCCACCACCACTGACAACGGCTTTTTGCATCAACAGCTTTTTTAAGTGAGATCCTCCTTTTCCTAAGCAAGTGGAGCCAATATACAGATCAAAGTTGTATAATATAATATTATTATGAAAAGTGTCAAGTGGAGATTCAAGGAGCCACAAACAGCGGGAAAGGTTCCCCTTTGCTTAAAGTATGTTGAACTGATCTAATAAAGAAGAAGAAAAATCTAGTCACTGCAAGAAATTGAAGGATGTCCCCTTTTAACAAATTATGCAAGAAATTGTGTATTACTACTAAGACCAAAGTTTTCTGATTATTCGGTTGGTTTTTGTGTGACAGAGAGAGAGAGTGAGAGAGGGGAAGAATGGAGGGGGGGAGGGGGAGTGCTACTGGTGGGTGGGTTAATTGTTAGTAACATATTGTTAAAATATTTAAATATAGGTAAATTAAATTATTTTAAATTTATTATTAACATAAAAGTCACTGAATTCGGTTGTTTTTGTTGTTTCCAATATTTGTAATTTTTGGAGGGAAGTTTCCCGCCTGTTATTATTGAATTTAATAAAAATAAAAGTACAGTTAAGATCAAATTCCACCGATTAAAAGCGACCGAATATAAATTCCACCGATTAAAAGTGACCGAACTTAAATTCCACCGTACGCCGTGGATTTTATTCATTCGTCAAAGAAAATTTTAGTTGACTTTAAATTCCACCGAGATCGGTGGAATTTAATGTCGGTGACTTTTATTTGGTGGAATTTAGTTATTTTTGTTGTAGTGATTAATTATATTTTAAAAAATTAAAATTAATACTTGAATTTATAAATTGTAGTAAGTGATATTTAAATAATAAAGAATTCGGTTACAATTTATAATTAAAAAAATTATTTCAAAAATAAAATAAAATGCAAAATAGTGAATGAGAGCGGCGGGAAAGTTATTTGGGCCAAAATTTGAACAAAAGGGCTAAAATTTGGATACGCGGGTTAAATTTTTGGAAAAGTCAAAATACACACTCTCTCGCGTATAGTTCTCTCTCAGCCATTTCTGCAATATTCTACATTTCTCTCAAATTTAAGGGTAAATTAAAACCGGTGTCATTCAATTCATAGATAAACTTTCACGGGATTTGGAAGCTGCTTGAACTGATTCGAGCTTCGAAACAAACTAAGGTTTTTATATTTGAATTGAGGGTTTTTGGTTTTTGGTTTTTTTACACAATTCTCCTTGTAATTTGTTTTATCTCTTTGTTCCAGGGTTGATTTGTTTTGCTTTGGGTAGAGGAGGACCGCCGTATTTTGCAACTAAAGATTTCCGATGACCTGCGATGGAGGAACAGGTTGAGTGTTATACATAAACACATATTTTATAATCAGGTATTATGTTCTGTTATTATAATCCCATGTTCTTGTTCTTTACTTGTTTGATTACAATTTCCTAAAACTGCTTGCTTTTTAGTACTTGCATATATACAAACATGCTCAACTTCATAATTCTTCAGCTAGTAAAACTGAGTTCTTTTAGTATTTCATTAAACATGATGGCAACATTATCTAATTACTTCTATGATAACTCTGTTGTCAAATATTGTCAGATTAAAAGAATTCCCTATAACAATTTTATCTTTATTTTCATCCATTAGAAATTTGCTTTGTTTTTCACTTACGGGGCTAGCAAATTGATGTTTCATTATTCCACCAAACACGTACTTTCAAGTCATATATTAAATTCAGTAACAATAAATTGATATCCGTACGAAAAATTTGATTGAACTTGAAAAACTACAGATTTATATCTAAGCATAAAATACTGTAACAGGTATTTACTTAAGAAGGTTTCTATAACGTTCTCTTAAGAAATCTAAGACAAACTTTGTCTTCGTAATTGTTGTCAGTGTTCTAAAAATTAGTAGGCACACATGGGCGGTGGCACAATGCACCTGATCTGGGATCAATCAACTTTTTGTTTGGCATTGTTGCCTAGAGACGAGCGTCTAGGAGGCTAGAAAAATTGAAATGCTAAATGAGCACTTGGTACCTTTCTGGAAACCTGGATGAGATGGGATTCTTTTGACCCTGGTAATGCTATTACCATATGATTATAGTTTTCAGAAGGATATATGCATCTTAGGTTGTAATATTAATTCCCTCATTTCTTGCAGTCAGTTCCACTAATTGTGACAGAGAAGTAATATGTGAAGATATGCATATGTTTAGTAATACTAATAACATGAAGCTGAAGTATGTTGCCATATAAATCCTAAATTGACATAAACAGATTCAATACTGTCTATTGCACACCAGGAGCCATGTATGTTGCCCTGTCTACTGTTGCTAATTAGATAACTATTTAATAATATTAAATTTTATGGATATGCTAGTTATATATTATCTTTATGTTGGTCTTGTTTTGATTAATTTATGATCTTAATGCAGCCACACAAAATATGACAAATAAAAAGGAGTTCCTCTCCTGCTCCTGCTTTCAAAAAAGACATAAAGGTTGCTCATTTTGTATCTTGGTAATACTGATCGGTGTTGCTGACTTGATATGGAATATTATGGTTTAAATAGGTACGCCTAATGTGGGTGATTACTTTCCTGTCTTAAAGAAGATGGACTTTCAAGGTATATTACAGAGGATGACAGGTAATTTTGGGAATATATTAAAGATATAAGATAGTTTATTAATAGAGCAATTGGCTTTAGAGAGGTCAGGCACTCTGGTAAAGAAGAATGACGCGCTTGATGAACTAATCAAGATCTCTCTAGGGAGTCAAGAAGAATTTGACAAAACTCATATTGAACACCTTTTGATGGTATGTTAACTCTCTTCTCCCGTTTAAATAAATTTAAGTTTTATAATTTTGTAGATCAAAACAAACAGTAACCTAAAATATTGAGGATGAACTAAGTGCTTATTGAACCATGATAACCTTCCATATCAGTCAGTGATTTAATATGTACAATATCACTAAAAGATATTTGGATTCTTTTCGTATTGAGGAGTGGGTATCCAATCTACAGCATTGCAGCCCTTCAGAAGAAATACATGATTTGTCCATGACCTGTAACTATCCAGCAGACACCGAGGGCAAAGTGTCAAATGGTTTGTCAACTTCAAAACAGGATAGCAAGATTACGCCTGGCATAGAAAGTGTCAAGAAATATATCTCTTCACTGAGTGCTACATCCACTAGTGCACAGCTTGCTAACCATGGACTGGTTGTGATACCTTTTCTCAGTGCTTTTGTAGGCTTAAAAGCACTTAATTTGTCCGGAAATACTATAGGTTTGCATCTACAATATCTGATACCTTCATGTGTTTGCCTTTTCTTATATTGTTGTCGTCATTGGAGCAGAATAGTTAATAGTTTACTACACGTGGTATTGACTAATCTCTCTTAGTGAGGATAACAAATGTGAGAGTGTAAGGGGCAGTTGAATTATATTTGTGACCTGGAATTCATATATTTAGTGGATTGTATCGTTAATACTTAACTATAAATAATAGCAACACAATAGGATTTAAAACATTAATTTAATTATCAATATGAAATAGTATTACTTTGTTAGACCTACTGCATCCAATCTTTACTATGCAATTATAAATAATTAATTTAGAACTTAAAAATATGTTTCAATTCGGTGTTTCACTACCTTGTGATTTTTAGGAAGGTAGATGTTTTCCAGGTAAGTAATATCTATATAGGTCTTATGAGATATTCCTAACACGTCAGAGTGTTTTGGAGTTCTTCAAATCAAGTCATACAATTCATCATGTTGTTATGGCATGTTCAATTTACAAACAAACGCTGTCAATTTTTTTTTGAGAAATATGTTACATTAGGTACTTAAATGTTACAAACAAATTAGTATAATATAATACAAATAATTATAAACTTTACACAAATTAGTATAATATAATACAATTAATTATAAGCTTCTGTGTTAATAGAGTTGTCTGATTGTGGTGCAATGGTGTATGAGCAGGAGCCTTTCGTTCCTGAGGAGCACACCTAGAGTTACGAGGTCAAGGAGCAGTTTTCAATTTTCAGAGAATGAGCATCAAATAAAACGCAGAGAAATATCAATTGTTGCGTGCAAGTTGCAAAATCTCGATGAATAAAATAATTGTTATTGTCGTGGTTTTAGACATGTGATAGTTTGAATGTTTGAGTTGGTTTGGATGTAATACATTTTGTAGTATGTAATGATATTTTGGGATTGCTCGATTTCGAATAGCATAATTTCATGTAGTATTGCTTTTTACGTATGAAAAACATGTTAATGGTATATATGTTCAATTTACAAATAAATATTATCAAATTAATATAATACAAATCATTATAAAAAAATGGGGCCCGCCTGTGGGCCCCAATATGGGCTCCACAAGTGGGTCCCATTTTTTTTGCAAATTCAAAATCCAAAGATAACATACATAGTATGATATTATAGACATACATTGATGTTACCTTTGATATCTATTGTAACAAAAAAGTCCATGTTGCACCCGGGCAAAGAAATGTTACCTTAGGGGCCAAAGGTAACTCAAAAAAAAAGTAACTTAAATTTTATGTCACCTTAGGTCTTTTGGGTGGCTATGGTAACATTTTTTTGGCCTGTTGTAATATTTTCTGGGTGTTGCTGTAGGCCATCTATGGCGTAGTGATATATCGTATAGAATGTCATGTTTTGTCATATATTTATATGTTATTTGAAATTAGTTGGATCGATTGGTTTCTTACTTGGTTGTTTAGCTCATTACTTACAATTTTCAGGTTTTGTCTAAGATTCGAGTTGGATGGAATTGGAGTTTAAGGACTTATAATTGGAGTAGATTCATATTGGACTTCTGTTAGCTGCGCTTTTGTAATAGTCAACTTTGGAATTAAATTTTTGATTAATAAAGTGTATTTTCCATTAGTATTCATTTAGAATTAATATTCCGGAAGTGCGGGTTGTTACACAATTTTATGATGTAGAATAATTTTAATGATCATGTGGTATGAAATATTGAACATCCATGATGTTTTTTATATATTGCACTTATCAACTGAATTTGTTGGTGAATACAACTTCAATTTTTATTGAAACATGGAATTCTACTTATTTTTTATATCTTTTTATATTCTTTCAGTTTAGTAAAGGTAAGTATAAGGTTGTATATATTATTTATATCACTACAAGAAAGTCATGGTATTTTTTACTAAATAAAAATGATTGCGACTAAAATCTACAATATATGGTCGAATTTAAGGGGCATGGATAAATTCGACCATTTACACTCGAATTAAGGAATAGTCATTTTGAATTGTTCAAATTTTGTAGTTAAGTTCAACCGATTTTTTATTCGGTCAAATTTAGCAGCCAAATTCGACCGATTTTTTGTTCGCTCAAATTTAGTACTCTTCAAAAAAATATGGGGGAAACTTCCCGATAATAACTTGAATTTTGGAAAATAAATTCGACCATTTTTGGTCAAATTTAGTAAATGGTATGGGTGGGAAATATGCCGCCTTTTTTCCGTCAAAGTAAAAGCACCAAAAGTTTTTTTTACTAAATTCGACCAAAATGGTAGAATTTAGCTAATGCGACCGGAACCTGTCAAAATTTCTATATTTTAAAAAAAATGTTTTTACTTTTTAAATGGTTAGTACATATCATGCAAAGAAAATATTTAATTGAAGGACACTTTCATCATATATAAACTTAATTTAGAAAATATATATATATATATGATATAAGTATGTTGAATTTTTATTTGTGTTATATACGGTGAAATTTAAAAAAAAAACTTAAATAGTTAGAACAAATACAAAAAAATAGATAGTACCATGAAAACATATGCTTAAATAAAATTTACAAAACATGATATCAATGTGATAAAAAAATTATATTGAAGGACACTTTCATTATTTAAAAAAAAATATTTAAAAAAATATATATATATGATATAAGTACATTGAATTTTTATTTGTTTTATATACGATAAGAATTAAAAAATCTTAATTAGTTAGAACACATACAAAAAAATATATAGCATGTAGAATACATATGCTTAATTAAACCTCAATGTGATAAAAAAAATCTTTTATTTAAATAATTTTGAAGAACAAGGTTTTATAATTAAACATGAAATTTAGGGTTTTAAAAAAAATTCAGTAAATCAATTATAGGAATGAGAAGATTGTTAAAAATCAAGAGTGTGCAGAAAAAATAAACTACTTTATTATTAAACACTAATAAGAAATACCGGTCAAACTATTGGTTGACTGTTAAATAGCAAACCAAAAATATTTATTTTTTCTAAAATTTTATCACAACACTAAATATATAGATCTTAAAATCCGTACGTTTGGATTATTCATAAATATTTAAAAATATATAAACATCAATACGAGACTAAAAATTAGTTAGTAGTACTAACTATTGGTTGATTGTTAAAATAATAAGTAAAATAAATTTATTTTTAAAAAAAAATTGTCAGGTCACCAAAAAATATAGATTTTGACATCCGTACGATTGTATCATTCATAAATATTTTTTAAAAAATTAAAATATTAATATGAAACTTAACTCTAGCTACAACTATTATTAACCACTAGTTCATGGTTGAAATTAAAAACAAAATTAATGTATTTTTGTTTATAATTTTTTTGTCCAATCTCCCAAATAGGAAGATCTTGACATCCATACAGTTGGATCATTAATAAATATTTTTAAAAAATCAAAATAATAATATAGGGTTAAACACTAGTAAGAAATACTGGTCAAACTACCAGTTGACTTTTAAAATAGCAAATAAATTGTTTTTTTCTAAAAATCTCATTATATCATTAAAATATATAGAGATTGACATCCGTATGATTGTTCCATTCATAAATTTTTTAAAAAAAATCAAAACACCAATATGAGACTAAACACTAGTTAGAAGTATTATTTAAATCATTGGTTGATGGTTAAAATAACAAATTAAATCAATTTATTTTTCTCTAAAAATTTTATCATATCACCAAAATATATAGATCTTGATATTTGCACTGTTGGATAATTCATAAATTTTTTAAACATATCAAAACATCAATATAGTATTAAACACTATTAAGAAATACTGGTCAAATACTGATTGACTGTTAAAATTGCAAACCACATAAATTTATATTTTTCTAAAAAAATTTGTTGTATCACTAAAATTTATAATTAAATAAAGATTGTATGCAGAAAACCAATTTATTTAAAAACTAAAATATTAAATATTTTAACAAATATATATGTTAGTTTGTATTAAATATTACCACCAACCATAGTTTCTTGAATTTAGCATCTAAATTCTACCGAAATTGGTCAAATTTAGCTACTAAACTTAACCAAAATTAGTCAAATTTAGATGATAGATTTGACCAAAAATGGTATAGTTTACCCACATTTTATTTTCGACTAAATTTGGTTAAAATAGTAAAATTTTACATTATTGGTCAAATTTAGCACATTTCAGAATTATCATTTGTCACCACTCTATTGGCTGAGAAGGAAGCACATTGATTGCAAACTTAAATTAATCTTGATAAATAATTTATATCTAAATCATTCCATCCCAACCATCAAATCTTTCACCCTCATCTATTTTTCTTTAATTTCTAATTCAATTTCATTCTCTTATAAAAAAAAACTTTACACTCACGCTTAATCTTAATCTATAACTACATACACACACAGTTATACATATTTTGTATATTCCAAGAAACATACATACATAGATACACATATATATACACAACTCTCGTATTATACCTCATCTAATTAAATTTCTCAAAAAAAGAATTAATTTAAATCATTTCCAGTGAATTCATCTAATTCCCAAAAATTACGACGAGTTCACTGATTTACACAAATTCCGGCGAGTTCATGTCCATGACCTCCGACTAGAGTTTATGTCCACACCTCCGACAAATTCATTTCCAGAAAGTTATAAGTGAAATAAGACTAGTATTAATTTGTTCATATATATGGACCAAATTTAAGTTTATTCTTTATTTGTTTATATTTGTTTATCATTTGGCTAAGTTAATTTTTATAATGTTTCAACTTCTGTATGTTAATAAAGGATATAAATTGTTGTATAATCAAATCTATAATACATATTTTTTTAATTTTAAGATTAGTAAACAACAATCATTAATGTGTTTGTTATTATTTTATACAAATACATTATGGAAAATTTAGTAACAAGTTCAACAACAAAATGCATTATACTGCATTCTACTGTTGTTTTTAAAAAATCTAGTGTTTAATAAATTCTACCTGATTTGGTCGAATTTAGCATACTTATTTTGACCAGATTTGGTCAAATTTAGTATTTTTGGGTAGGATTTTTGAATTTTTGCCAAAAAATTGACATTTCGTTAAAAGATGAGGGATGAGTTTTTGCAACGAATTTCGATCGAATTTAGTCGGTCGAATTTATTCAGTCAAATTTAGTATTGTCGAATTTAGCTTAATTTGACCGTACCTCTCATTTTCGACCAGTCTTTGTTCGACCAACAACTAGTTTGTCGAAAATAGTTATTTTAGACTAATTCGGTCGAATTTAACTAAATTCGACCGAACGAATTCATTCGAATCTAGCCGAATTTCATGTAGTGTATGCAGAGGAGAGTAAGAAATCACAACATATTTGTGGGGAGGAAAAAACCACATGTACACGTCTTTTGGCCAGTAATAACGAGTAATAGTGACTTACGAGAGTCACTACCGTGTATTCATTTATAACCTGATCATTACAAGATGACTTTTGTCTCTTTGCTGGCTCTTGTTGCTTCAAACGGAAATTAGCAACAGGATAATAATATGGAAGAAGGCGAGATTGTCTCTGATGATTGCAATGTCAGTATTTATACGAAGAATAAGATGGGCTTTTCTCGTCAAATACAAAATCAGATCAACGGACTCACACCTACACTTCTCATTGGGTTGGAATTATAAGGATGATCATCTATGATTGTCTCGGATTTATCAGTCACTTTGAGAACATAAAATATCCAAATTTCATAGAAGCGTCCTTGAAGGTACGTCCCATGTGATTACAACCATGAGCTCAAATTTGTCTCGTGCACTTCTTATTTTTATTATTATATTAATATTTTTCGTTTGTGTTAATATTTACTTTAATCAGATATTATTATTGTCGTGCATTGGGGTCTTCATGGAAACAGCTTTCCTACTCTTCTGAGTAGGGGCATGGTCTGCATACATCTTATCCTCCCTAGACGTATGTACTACGTGTCTTTGGCTTGGTTTTGTTTCGTAAGAAATCAAATAATTTTTTTCCTTACTAAACTAAAGACAAAATGGCAATATAAATCAGACATTAACTACTCTTTTTAAAAATATAGAAATTTTGTTAGAGTTTGACCATATATATTCAAACAATAATTTCATAAAACTTAAAATTTATTATTATTCCATGCCAAATAAATTAAACTTTAGAAAATAAATAAATAAAATGCAAAATTGATTCCCTAACCAATCTATTCATGGACAAGTTCATCCAAATATTCATTCCATTAATTCCCGATTCATTTCCCATATGGAAAGAAATCACACATGGTATGCATATCGATTGTTGAGAGATGGAGAAAAATACAGTGAACTCAGATTTAAAAAAAAACTTACCGTTTGACGGCAATAATCAAATTAAAATTGGAGGGGAAAAGCTGAGATTGTATGTGGGAGAGTGCATATTAGTTGGGTGTGGTGCTTTTAGGGGATCATTAGATTAGATTAGATTGATCTGATGGCTTAGATTAGTTTCAAGTTTCTATTCTAAGTTTAGTTTCTGTTTGATCATTTACCTATATATATATATATATATATATATATATATATATACTATTATATTAAAAACGAGGCAATGAAAGTTTGGTTGATAGTCGGTCTGGTCACCGTAATTATAGTAATATTTAAAATCGAATGCTCTCATAAATAGATTACTTTTCATAATAGAATTATGATATGCCTAAAGATTTTGGTTTAAAAAATAATATATAAAACTCAACTCGGCCGGGCTAAACAAAATAATGCTATTGATCTAATCTTAAATAAAAAATAAAAATAAACTACATATAGTTAGTTAGATTTGTAGGCTCCAGATATGAAACACAATGGTAATTGAATCCAAGCAGTGCACCATGGTGATCGAATATAAAAGATTTCAAAATTATATCAAAACTTAATAATTGAATCCAAAATGATTTATAAAACCAATACAAACATTAAATGTAACACATGCACACATACCAACAAAACAACTTCTTTAAAGTTAATACCAACCATTCTTAAATTAATCATTCATATTGACTTCACTCATCTCCCCATCTTCACCATATTCATATTCATCGCCACCAACACTAACCTCCACGTCCGATATTCCATCATCTTTCTTGTAGTACTTCTCTTACACCATGGTGCGTTGTTTGGATTCTTATACACACATATTAATCAATTAACAAGAGAAAGAATATCAGCTAAGGGAAACACATAAAGATGTGAACTAATATAAAATATGGAGATTGTTAAAAAAAATATAATATGATTCGATCAACCATCCATTGAGACCATATATATATATAGAAAAACCAAAACAAAAATGTGATTACATGACAATTATAAAAACATAATAATCAAAAATTTTATTGTAAATCATCAAAAAAAAAATTATCATATATTTGAAGCAATGCAACTTCTCTCGTAACTGATGATCATCTTTAACATTAATCCTATAAAATTATATTAGTATTGCAAACAATTATTTTTTATAAATTTTATCTATATACTTGTAATAATAGTCAATTATGTACTTCTGATATAAGTTGATATAACTCACCATAAGCAAATTGTTCTGTGATAATGTGCTTTGACCGTCATCGAGCAAACAGTTAGGAATTGTCCCACGTCATTTATGGGATAGACGAATTGCTAGAATATAAGCATCCACTTAACTCGATTAGTATTAGGCCTTTTGGGATGTGCCCAAAAACAAACTCGTGTGGGTCTGGCTCAGTGCGGACAAAAAGAAAATAATGTGGAGTTAGGCCTGCTTAGGAAGCCCAACAAGTGGTATCAGAGTTTCTGGTTATAACGGTGCAAAAACAATCACAGACGGGCTCACACCATAGACCTATGAGGAGGTAGATGGACTACCCAGTATTGGCTCAAGGAAAAGGCAGATCGACCTTTCAGTATGGGTCCGGGGGAGCCGATCACACAATCTGATGGTAGATTCGACAGGTGTCGATCCTGATGTGTGAAGGGGGAAATTGTAAGGAGTTGTCCAGCATCATTTGTGGGAGGGACGGATTGCTAGAATATAAGCAGCCGGTTAACTATATTAGTATGAGGTCTTTTATGATATGCCTAAAAAAAACCCATGCGAGATTAACCCAGAGCAGACAATATCATAATAATGTGGAGTTAGGTCTGCTTAGCAAGCCCAACAACAATGTCATTTCAAACTATTCAGGTACATATATTATCGTTTAAATTAATTTTTTTATTTATTTTTCTGGCCCATTTAAAAATAACCGCATTATATTAGTATCGACCATAGTTGATAATTATGTCAAAATAGACCAAGTCAAATCTGAACATGGGTCAGTAATGATGTGCACACTAAATGACACAGATTAAAAAAAACTCGTACTAATACTTTTATTTTAATTAAGTTTTTTTTCTTCTTTTTTTTCCAACTTAAAACTGACAACAAGGTATGGTCGTTCTAAGTCATGCCATATTAAAAATAAAATCGATTGTTTTGTTCTATTCGTTTTTATGGGTTCCACATAGACATAATTGAGCGATCTGTCATGCATTGTCGATTTTAACTTATTTTTTTGTAGTGGATAGATCATATGAATATGGTCGAACCATAATTCTTTTACACTTATTAATAACAACAGTACTAGTTAGATGAAATATTTAATTTTAATGAAATTTTCATTTCCTTGAAAAAAGAAGAGAGTGGAACAGTTTCCAACTCAGTCTACCATCAAGTAGCACATGTAATCATATTCATTAGCATCAAATCCGGGTAAAAGTAAAATATTTTGTTAGACTCGTAACAAAATTATAAATACAATACGACTTCACACCCACGTACACATCCACCACATATATATGATTTCCCCAATGATTTTTCATCCTTGTTTTAGATGGAGCACCATTTGATGGAAAAGATCCCGCAGTTCTTAAGCTCTCCTGGTCTCTCGGGTATAACAAAAATTTGCAGATAAAGTTGCAGTCATTTCTCTAATCTTTTTTGAAAACTGAAATTAATTAGTTTGTTTTGTTTTAGTACATAAACATACAAAAGCTCAAATCAAGCAACCCCTCACAGCTTCTTTCCCATCAAGTGCTGCTACATCTATATTTGAACGATATATCTAGAATAAATCCAGTCGCTAAAAACCCTTATACCAGCTGGAAATTTCATTGACTTGAATACTATTTTGCCTACAGTGAACACAATTTTGGGCATTTAGGGTTCTTCATCGTTTCTGCTCAAAGAACGGCGCCGCGTTTTGATAATAAGAAAGGATGATCTGCTACACTCTTCATACCATATTTATATATACCCTAGTCAGGGATATGAGTATGGAAGGACTGGGCCTCATGGTATATAATGAATTTCACAGCCCAATTATACATTAAACCCATTATCCGTCAATTTTCATTATATCCCTATCATTATATAATATTTTCATTATATCCCTATCATTAAAGACTTATACTACTCAGATATGTTAAAAATATTTTTATTTGTACTACTATACTATAATATAAAAATTATTATTATATACCAATTGAATTTTAACTAGATATAATTTGTCTACCGGGATTCGTAATAGTGGTTAATTTTATTAATATAAAACAAAAACAAAAAATTAGATCTCTAAAATCAATTGAAAAAATCTTAATACAATAATAAATAAATAAAATGATTATATTATTCTACTACTCAAAAATACAATGTCCTAATGATAGAAAATGATTCGAGGTTCAACTAATAATAAATATAAAATAATTTACATTGTTCTAATACTATTGCAAACAATTGCAAACACCAGAATATAATACAATACGTACAACCATAGATATAATATGATTAGATATTATACTAGTATATATACCTGCAAATAATATACATCACCAAAAAATTAATTAAATTCAACATTCGTATATTTCTCAATATCAACATATTTATTGTAATAATATCGCAACAAAATATCAAAAACAGAAACAGTATTACAACAAAAGAAGTAACAATTAATATATACGTACATTAAAAACTTATAAAAATAAATTTTAAAATTTTAAAAATATTGCACCTTTTTTCATAATTTAAACCAAAAATAAGTAGGCACTCTAAACTGAATAATATATTAATGCAAAATTCATGACTATCATTTTTTCTTCAATTTCAAAATAATACGTTTAGAATTTTTTTAAAATCATAACTAAATTTGAACCTTTTCTAATTATTTCTAATTAATAACCCTTTTTCCCTGGGAAAAGCATCAAAAACATATTTTAGTCAATGATATAGGAATACGAAAAAGAAATCAAGAAGAGTCTCGGATATAAAAACCATTGTTCAACATATTTGACTACATGGAGGTATAATGTGTTATAAGAAATAAACATTACTAGTTTAAATAAAACTTTGTGTGTAATTAAACAAAAAGAACTATACCGGAAAGATTTTTTAAGGTAGAACTGAGGCATGGCTTCTTTTTCATCTGGTACTGCTACATCTAAAAGAAGAACGTGAAATCATTGAGGAAATTGTTGAGTTTTAATATGATATTTGATTGTTTTTGAATTGATTTTATTCGCCAGAGTAATAAGTGTTGGACGAGATTACATACAGCTTTATCGTGGCAATCAGTTGAGTGATTTTTGGATCCACAAATCAGTGATAGAAGTTTAGTAGGAGTTTTCCTTATTTCTTTCCTAATTTTTAGATGTTTATGTTACTATATGTACCATGCAGGTTATTAATAAAAAAGCAAGTCTTTGACATTGCAATACTGGTGCTTTGCTTCTCAGTTTCTAATATATACACTTAATATGTTAGTACTTATATAGATCCTGTAGTGTAAGAATTGGTATCAGAGCCACGGTGATTTTCTTTGAATACCTGGAAGGATGTCCAAGATGACAGAGACGAGCAAGACGAAAAATGTTTCGTTTGGCTTGAATTACCCAACACTGACCAAGGAGAACTACACGGCGTGGGCGATGAAGATGACAGTAATCATGTAGGCACATGGGATGTGGGATGCTATAGAGCCAAGTGATCCCAAGGCGGTAATGGATGAGAGAACATACAAGGTACCCTTGGCCATGATCTAGCAAGGCATACCAGAAGAATGGTTACTTTCACTTGCTGCCAAAAAGACTGCAAAGGAGGCTTGGATTTCCCTCAAGACATTATGTCAAGGAGCAAATCGAGTAAAGACTGCTAGAATTCAGACGATGAAATCAGAGTTTGAATCCCTGAACATGAAAGAGAGTGAGCAAATCGACGATTTTTGCTTGAAACTTAATGGGCTTGTGACTCATATACGTGCTTTGGGAGAAGAGATCACAGAGATATATGTAGTGAAAAATTTGCTTCGAGCTGTACCCTCAAAGTTCCTTCAAATAACCTCCATTTTGGAGCAATTTAGAGACCTTGAGAGGATGACTATGGAGGAGGTTATTGGCTCATTGAAAGCACACGAAGAGAGGATGAAAGGTAAGGCTGAGACAGGAGGGAGTGGTGGACAATTACTCTTAACGGAGGAAGACTGGTCCAATAGGGAAGGAGAAGAAAAGAAATTATTAATGACAAGGGAGGAATGGAAGAGACGCGCATCAAAACCAGATGGTGACATTGGTGGAGGCCAAAGGAGAAAGGGAGGTAAAGACAAGAGTCATGTCCAGTGTTATAACTGTGCTCTCTATGGACACTATGCAGCTGATTGTAGAAAACCAAGGAGGGCTCGAGATGCAAGACAGGAAGTGAATATGTCACAAGTCAAGGATAATGAACCAGCTCTTTTGTTGGCAGCCAAGAATGTTGATAACGGGGGAGATGTGATGTTGTTGAATAAAAAGCAGGTGGTACCACAACTACAAAATAGTGAACAGGAGAAGCAAACAGAGTCCAATGTTTGGTATTTAGACAATGGTGCAAGAAACCATATGATAGGCTGCAAATCAAAATTCACATAATTAAATGAAAGTATAACTGGTTTGGTGCGATTTGGAGATGGCTCAAATATGAAAATAAAAGGAAAGGGATCAGTCACACTCAAGTGTAAGAATGGGGAGGAACGAATTTTACACGAGGTATACTACATCCAAAGTCTTTGTAGTAATATTCTAAGTTTGGGACAAATGTTAGAAAATGGATTCAAAGTCGTCTTAAAAGGAGAATACTTGTGGGTCTACGAAAATGATGAAAGACTGTTCATGAAAGTGAAAAGGTCACCCAACAAATTGTACAAGCTATTGCTTAATACTGTTAAATCAAAATGTTTGATGACAAGTTCAGATGAGATGGGACGTCTGTGGAACCTACGACTTGGACATGTCAACTACAATGCCATGATGCTCATGTCAAAAGAGAAAAGGCCTTCCCCAGTCAGCACTGCATAAAACTTGAAAGTCCTCTTATTGCATGAAATGGATGATAGTGACGACTTTGCAATGTTTTCTCATATAATCTGGCTAGTAAATTGCCCACAGAAACTTGGAATCACTGCTCTTCACATCAAGCTTCACGCAACATGTGGAAACAAGATAAAGTCTCCTGGTCCTAGTACTCAGTATGTACTTCGTGCACTTGCTCATTCAGGAATGAAAATTGGTTGCATTGGTAATTCTTTTTTTCCGGATTAGCTTATGAACTTGGAAATGAGTAGACTATAGCCATGTAAGGAGTTGATAATTGACTTTCTATTTGCCTTTTTCAGAGGATGTTACTTCAATCCCCACTGATAGCACTCGCAGAAAGGGTGGTCGAAGAGGAAGGAGGCTGTGAGTTCTGGTACAGCAGCACAGAGCAAGTTGCTTTTGCTTTTAATACTTAAAAATTAGTATAGTATGAGTTGGCTAATGGAATGCTTGTATTTTATTTGAAATGCATGTATAGTATGGTATGAGTAATATTTTGGTATTAGACTTATAATTTGGATGAGTACCTTTATGTTTCTGTTTGGATGTTTTTTGTTGGGATGTTGCATTGTTTTGGTTCCCTGTGGCTATAAATAGTACCAGGATGGCATGCAATTTACAGAATATTAACATCACAATGGTACATGTAAAGCGATGTAAAAAATGTATAAAAGACGTCATACAAAATAATATTAAACGAAAAAAAAAACTAAAAAAACCGATGTGAAATAGTCATTTGACATCGGTTCTGAAAAACACAATGTATTTTAAGTCAAATAACATCTGTTAGAGAAATTGGCTGATGTTAAACAAAAAGATTTAATATCGGTTTCGTGAAGAACACCCATGTCTATCCATCATTTCACGTCGGGGGGCTAATTTAACTGATGTCTGATCAAACATTTCACATCGGGCAACTAATATAGCCGATGTCTGATCTAGCATTTCACATCGGTTTGTTCGAAGAATTTTAATAAATGGCATTTAGAGCTTATAGGTTTCATGTTTTAATGGATAAATACCTCATAATATACTCATATTCACCTAGAAATAATGTAATATAAGCTCAAATTTGTTTCAAAGATATCACATTTTATCTTAAAACCGATGTATAGCACTATAATAGACATCGGTTGTTAACCGGTGTCAAAGACTGATGATATTTAACATCACACGCGAAGACATTGGTTCATATTTTTTTTAACATCGGTTCTGAACCGATGACTGATCCCATATTTATAGTAGTGTTTAAATAGAGGTAACCTCAACCAAGAGACTATTTATAATCATACAAACACAAGGAACAATGTGTAAGAGAAGAAGTAATACCTGAAGGTGAGTCCTCAAGTGGAAATGATGATAGTGGAGGAATAAACAACACATCAGAATGTTTTTGCAAACTAGCAATCAGTAAGGGATCATCAGAAGTAGTTGTTTCAGTTGAAGGATGAACCGCATTAGGATTTGATGTAGCATCAGGATTTGACTTGTCAGGAGGATGAGATAGGCCAGCATCAGTACTTTGAACTGATGGTTCTTATGCGGCCTGAGGAATATTAGCTACTTTAGTAAGTGTTGGTGAAGGTTCTTGTGTACTCTCCTCAAAAATAGAATCATTGATAATTGCATCCACTTTGGACAATTCTTCCTGATGAGCCTTCTTCTCCTTCAGTAGTTGCTCAGAATCAGCAAGAACGTCACCTTGAGCAAAATCCACAATGATTTGTGCAGCCTCTTGGTTTGCATCTTCCCTTTGAGAAGATGGTTCTTGTGTGACTGGATGTGTTTCAGTTGCTAAATCCCTTTAAGACTTAGGTTCTTGTGGACTAACATTCATAGCAGAGGACTGAGCCTTGTTCTTCTTTCTGATGTACCCAATTATTGCTTCACCTTTTCTTTTCAAGCTGTTCTTTTCAGCTGTCTTAGTCACATCAGTGTCTTTGATCACTGGAATCTTTCTGAACAGAGCACTAGCATCAGTAGTTGGCTCCTTTGTACCAATAATGTCAACAGAATCGACAGGATTTGCAACTATTGGTTTCTTGATCTTTAACCTAGACCCAATGGGCATCTGATCATCAGAATTAGAGTCATCATGCATGATCAGTCTTCTCTTCCTGATAGTTGAACATCCTCCTTTCTGCTCACTCTCACTCAGTAAGGCCTTTAGAGCTTTCTGTTCAGATTGAACAGATTTCTTAACTAGCCTTTTCTTTGTTACAACTGATGCCTTTTTGGGAGACACCAGAGGAAGCTAATTTAGGGGCTGGATGAGAGTGTTGTTTAGGAGAAAGAATGTTTGGGTTAGGAACAAGATGGGTAGTATCTTGTCCCACAGCATCAGGAAGTGGTACAGAGGTGCCAGCATCAGGATTTGCAGGCACTTGTGTGGGAGTAGGTCTATTTCTTAACATTATCAAATGTGATCAGTGATAGCTTTTTCAGAAATATGAAACACAGAAAGCAATTCATCATTATCAAATGTAGCATTAGGGCATAGAAAATTGAAAATCGATCGAAGAAATCTAGTATAACCTACAACTCCTGATGTATCTGCTCTCCTAAAAATTATGATTTGAAGTATAGTATTACCATAGTCAAAATTACCATAGTAAAGGAGAGAGTACCCAATTTTGAGAGAAGTAGATGAAAGAGCATCAAAATTCGTTGTTTTATTCAAGAAGCACATGCTGATGCAGTCAAAAAAAAAGTTCCATTCTCTCTTCAATTTTGTCCTTATCAGCTTGCCAATGGTTGTGATTTCACCCTTATAGCTCAGGGTCCTTAGCATAGCAAATAGCTGCCCAGTTACATAGTTATCAGGAGCACCATCACAAGCAGGCAGTCTCAAGGCTTGAACCAAGACATCAGCATCAACTTCATACCTGCATCCCTTATTCAAAAGAGAAAGCAGTGTTTGTTTCATTAACAAGAGTTGTATTACATACCTGCATTAAAGCCTTGTATGACACCTTGGTAGAATACCCAATTGGACATTGGAGTAAGAAATCCTGAATATCATGAAAAGTTTTTGGGAACTGCTTAAGTGGAGCCAAATAGTTATTGATGTCAAAGGTGTTTCCATGAATGATAGTAGTCTGGCTGAAGAATGGTGAAACTTCAGAAGATGACATGATGTATGTTGGAGTTGAGTAAGGATATGGATGAATTTGGATAGTGATGTTATATGTATGATGATTTTTGTCACTGAAGTTCTTGTGAGTGTGTAGTTTTGTAAAGCAGAATTGTGTATAACATACATACACGAAGAAGGAAGTGTATTCAAGTAGACTTCTGACAGATGGCAATTACTGAGTAATAGGATTTAAAAGTGGAGTAAAGTGCGGAATTAGCAACAAAATACGCACAGCTTTTTCAAGAAATCACCGTGTGAAATTGTTCAACATTTAATCCACTATTAATCAATAATTGAATAAGATATTTGAATTGCAGCACTAAACAACTCAGGAAGTATTTAAAAATAATATTCTAAATTAGAAGATGCTGACCTGTCGTCAATATTTGGAATTGCTTCCCCTTTAGGATTTGACAATCTCGGGAGTTGTCGACTAAAATTCATCAGTATTTGTCAAAAACCCAAACTCATTAGAATACCACAATTTAAACTCAATAGCCATTAAAATATACATGATAAGTGTATGATTTAGAGATTAACAGGCTACAAATAAGAACAATCACATGTACACACAACTAAATAACAGAGATTAAGTCTTGTAAACAAAAATGTCATTAATAGATCAAAGGATTACATTCATGAAATTTTGATTACATGCATGAGAAATTACAAGAAAATCCTAGTCTAATAGATAAGAACTTCAACAGCCTTAGTCTAAGAAGCCTGATAAAGCTGATGGTGAAGAGAAACAGGCAAAGGATGTTTTGTCAGAAGAACTAAGGTGGTGAATGATCAAGGCTTCTTCCTGCTTTCATCAAAGAGAATTGCAAGATGAATGATCCTCTCTTGCTGATGAAGGATGGAGAGATGAAGTGCTCTCTTAAAGCCCAGAAAGTCAGTTTTGGTGACTTCTAGAAGTTGAATCCAAATGTCGTTTGGAATAGTGGTGATGTGTCATGAACTTGGCACCCCACCATGAAAGAGTGTCACCATATTTGTGCCATAGCTATAGAACCAACCGAAATTCTCCATCGTTTGAGAGAAGAAGAAGATGTGAAAAATGAAAGACATTTTAGAGTTTAGTGTGTAAAGGGTATGATTAGACTAGATGATGAATGGTGGTTTAAATAACCAGAAGAGAGAGGGGATATGAAAGGACTAGGGGTTTGGTTAATTATTAACTGCAGAGTTAAGTGAATGATTTAACCAAAAAAAAATCTAAGTGATACGCGTCTCCCTAGACTGATTTGTAATGATGACAAAGATATATGTATACATGGACATTTAGCAAATAACTTACTCAATTGAACATGCATATAGAAAAATACATTATTAATTCCCAAAATAATATCTCGAAAATATTTAGGACAACAACAGGATTTGATCCATATATCAGGATTTGATCAAGAAAAAAAAATTATCTGTCCCAACTAACCCTACCAAGTTCATTGACAAGTTTGTAAATGTTGCTTCAGGTAATGGCTTTGTGAAGATATAGGTCAGCTGCTGATCAGTAGGAATAAAATGAAGTTCAATTGTCCTTTCCATGACATGTTCTCTTATAAAGTGATATCTGATACTGATATATTTAGTAAGAGAGTGTTGCACTGCATTTCCTATCATGGAAATAGCACTTTGATTATCACAATAAATAGGATTTTTAGAAAATGATAATCTATAGTCCATGAGTTGGTTCCTTATCTATAGTAATTATGCACAGCAGCTTCCAGTTACAACATATTCAGCCTCAGCAGTTGAAGTAGAAATGGATTTCTGCTTCTTACTGAACCATGAGACTAATCTTCCTCCCAAAAACTGACAACTTCCAGAGGTACTCTTCCGGTCTATTTTGCATCCAGCAAAGTCAGCATCTGAATATTCACACAATTCAAAATCAGCTTCCCTTGTATACCATAGACCAAGTGATGCAGTACCCTTGAGATACCTAAAGATTCTCTTAACTGCAATAAGATGTGGCTCTCTAGGATTTTCCTGAAATCTTGCACAAAGACAGGTGACAAACATAATGTCTAGCCTACTGGCCGTTAGGTACAGGAGAGAACCAATCATACCTCTGTAGTTTGTGACATCAACTGTTATACCTTCATGAGGATCAAGCTTTGTAGCAGTTGCTATAGGAGTAGTTGTAGGTGTACTTTCTTGCATATTAAACATTTTCAACAGATTCTTTGTGTACTTGGACTGATTAATATAGATGCCATCATCAGTCTATTTAATTTGCAATCCCAAGAAATAGCTCATGTCTCCCATCATACTCATTTGATATCTTGATTGCATCAACTTTGAGAACTTATCACACAATTTTTGATTAGTCGATCAAAAAATGATATCATCCATATAAATTTGAACTAAAAGCAAATCTTTACCTTTATTCTAATAAAATAAAGTTTTATCTATTGTACCTCTTTTGAATCCACTTTCAAGTAGAAACTAAGCAAGGGTCTCATACCATGCTCTAGGTGCTTGCTTTAGTCCATAGAGTGCTTTGTCAAGTCTATAAACATAGTCAGGATGTTTAGGATCCACAAAACCTGGTGGCTGTTCAACATAGACTTCTTCTTCAAGTTCTTCATTGAGAAATGCACTCTTGACATCAAACTGAAAGACTTTGAATTTCTTGTGTGCATCATATGCCAAGAAAATTCTGATTGCTTCCATTCTAGAAACAGGAGCAAATGTTTCATCATAATCAATGCCTTCATGTTGGGAATATCCTTTAGCCACTAACCTTGCCTTGTTCCCGATAATGGTTCCATCAGAATCAATTTTATTTTTGAAGACCCACTTTATGCCTACAATTGACCTATTCTTAGGTCTAGGCACCAGCTTCCATACTTCATTTCTTTCAAAATCATCCTACTCTTCTTGCATAGCTATGACCCAATCTGCATCCTTAAATGCATTTTCTACTTTCTTTGGTTCTTCTTTTGAAAGTAGATTGTGATACAGACATTCATTTTGAGTTGCACTTCTTATCTTTACACCTTCATCAGGATTTCCAATGATCAGATCAGGAGTATGATCTTTGGTCCATTTTTTGGCATGAGGAAATGTCCTTCTTGAGCTAGATGTTCCCCCTGAATCGTGTGCCTCATCAAATGCATTTGAGCCTCCCCCGGAATCAGTGTTGTTAGCTCCTGGTGAAGTATTAGGACTTGACTCATGTTCTCCTCATATTGAATCAGCATTAGATTTTGAGTGATCAGATTGAAAAGAAACTTGAGTTGATTCTTCAGAGTTAGTACTACCAGTTGAACCTTGCAGTTGCTCCCCCTCAACATGTGCAAGTTCCTTAGTATATTGATCATCTTCAGGATCTGAAGGAGTATCAGGATTTAGATCATCAGTAATTGATAATCCATTTGAGTCTGATGCAGATTCCAACAGTGCATTTTTATTTGCAAAGATCAAACTTTCATGAGATTCTTCTTTAAAACCAGGAATCTTCTTATCATCAAAAGATACGTTGATAGGGATAACCACAGTATTTGTTCTCAGATTAAAAATTTTGTATGCTCTCGATGGTGAATAACCAACAAAGATTCCTTTATCAGCTTTTGATTCAAATTTTCCTAGCTGATCAGTATGAGTTCTCAGAACAAAGCACTTAGATCCAAATACATGGAGATGTTTGAGACTTGGCTTCTTTTCTTTCAACATCTGATAAGGTCGTTCGAGGTGGGAGTAGGCAGTTCTCTAGAACTGGATATTGAATTATTAAAAAGATGATAGGATGAAAAACCTACTACTAGTTTTTTTTGTACTTGGGAATCGAATTTGAAAGCAATGTCTTTAACACTTTCATCTATCGTTTCTCGCATATCAATTGCATCGGAGTAGTTTTTAGCTCGCAAGAGGGTAACATCATGTCTGTTTATCAGAGTGATATTTTGAGTGTAACAAGCTGTGTTTACTGCTTCAGCCCAGAAGTAAGTGGGTAATTTGGCTTCTTCTAGCAGAGTCTTGGTACACCATTTTGTTGAGGTGTACTAGGAGCTGAGAATTGTTGTTGTATACATTTATACTTACAAACTTCCTCCATCTTTGAGTTCTTGAACTCAGTGCCATTATCACTTCTCATTATTTTCACTTTAAAGTTGGTTTCATTTTCAATTTGCTTTACATGATCCAGAAGAATTTCTGGAGTTTCATCCTTCCTGTGTTGAAAATAAACCCAGGTATATCTAGTGAAATCATCAACAATTACAAGTGTGTACCTTTTCTTATTGATAGACATTATGTTCACTGGTCCAAAGAGATCCAAGTGTAGTATATGATATGGTTCAGTGATAGAGAATTATGTTTTACTTTTGAAAGATACTCTTCTTTGTTTAGACTTTTGGCAAGCATCACAAAGACCATCAGATGAGTATAGTATATTTAGTAATCCTCTTACTAGCTCCTTCTTGGCAAGTTCATTGATAGAATTGAAGTTGAGATGTGAGAGCTTCTTGTGCCAATTCCAGTTCTCATCTACTGATGCCTTAGAGATAAGGCAAGTAGCTTCTTTCTCAAGACTTTCATGCAGCCTTGCTTCATATATGTTTCCATGTCTGTATCCTTTCAAGAAAACTTTCTTTGTCTTGATGTGAACAACTTCACAGTGAAAGTCATAGAATATCACATGATAACCTTTGTCAGTGATTTGACTGATGCTCAGTAGGTCGTGCTTCAGTCCTTCCACCAAAGCTACATTCTTTATTACCACCTTTCCAATCACCAAGTTGTCATATCCCAGAGTGTGTCCTATATTTCCATCCCCGTAAGATACATCTGGCCCAGCCTTCGCTCAAATTCTGACAGCAGGGATTTATTTCCAGTCATATGTCCTGAACATCCATTATCCAAGACAAGAATATTTTTCCTATTACCCTGCAATCAGAAGAGTGATTAATTAGAAGGATTTTTTAAGGACCCACACTTGTTGGGCCCTCATTTTGGATAACTTAAGTTTTTGTGATTCAGAGTTATTTCTGACAGTTTTTTCTTTAACAGAATTTGTCCTATCAGAAGTAAATTTAGTAAAACTGGCAGTATTAATCACATAAGCAGTTTTATTGAACTTTGGCAAAGGTTCATAGAAATTATGATACACCTTATGATAAGAACTACAAGTGTAAATTGAATGTCAACTACTAACACAATGAAAACAAGGATTTTGTGGTTTGTAAAGTACTGAACTACTCCTAACATCAGACTCAGGAATAGCAGTTTTCTTTTTCTTACTCCTCCTGCAATCAATAGCAAGATGATTAGTATTACCACAACTAAAACAAGTTTTTCTAGGAGCATTGGGAATAAACTTATAGTTAGATTCCTTATAAATACCTTGCTTACCAATCCTGTTTCTTTTTGGACTTTTTACTCGAGGTTTATTAGTAACCTTAGATAATTTCTTTTTTTAATTGTCATTTAGACAAAAGTCATATGTTCTTTTCTTTCTTAACAGTCTTAATGGTCTCCTTGTTTTCCTCTCTTTGAGTTTTATCATTTACTTTCTTTTCTTAAGATGCAGAGGTTGAACCCTTCTCAAAGATAGATTTGGGTTCATCAACTTCTGAAGAAATAAACTTAACAGGAGTCTTAAGGGTAATTCCATTTTCAGTGTCAACATCTTTAATTCCATCTTTATAGCCAAGACATTCTTTCAATTTTTTTTAGAGATTATCTCATGAACCTTTTTCCCTGAATCAGTCCAGGCTTTAAGGGTTTTCCTCTCATTTTCTAATTCTTTTTCCAACATATTGTACCTAGCCTCAAGTATCTTTATTGTATGTTTTTTTAATTTCAATCTGGTTTATTAAGTCAGACTCTAACTGATCATTCCTAGATTTTAAAACCTCAATTTCAATTAACAGTCTATTATTTTCTAGAGTCTTATTCTTAAAATTTCTATAGAGAGACTTAAGAATAGATTTCAATATAGATATATCTTTAGTATCAAGAGAAAAGAAAGAAGTTGATACCTTAGAATCAGAAGAAACAGGATTATCAAAACTAGCCATCAGTGCATAGTTTGTTCCTTTATTTTCAGAATCAGTGGAATCCATCCAATTCTTGCTTGATGTAATCAAGGCTTTGTTCTTCCCTTTTTCATTCCTTGCCTTTCTGCATTCACTAGCAAAGTGACCAGGTTCATCACAATTGTAGCACTTGATCTTTGATCTGTCAACTTTTCCAGCTATAAAATTCTTTCATTCTCTTCTTCCAGAAGGCTTCCTTTCTCCTCTAGTAAACTTCTTCCTGAAGCTTCTATTCTTCTGAGACTTCCTGAACTACATCCTCTAGAAGCATTTAACCATCATTGCAGCCATCTGCATGACATCAGAATCTGTCATGTTCTCATCAGTTTCAGAATCAGTGTCATCATCAGGATTTGATGATGAATCATCAGTATCTGATTTAGGCAGATAGTTCTTTTTCCTTGTAGCTTCAACTGGTCTATCTTTTGAAGCCTTATCATTCACTTTTATAGCAGCTGACTTTCCCTTATTGCTTTTCCTCTGTTTCCTTTGTTGGACTTCCAAATCATGAGTCTTCAGCATGCCATAGATTTCATCCAGAGTGACTTTTTCCAAATCATACGGATGTCATATGATTGAAGTCTAAGTCTCCCATTCCTCATTCAGAGCTCTCAGAAATTTGGTGTTTGAATCTTCCAGATCATACACCTTTCCCACCAAAGATAGGTTGTTAAGCAGAGTGAGATACCTATCATAAATGTCGGTGAGACTTTCATCAGACTTGGCCTCAAAATGTTCATATTCTTGAATTAGAACAGCCCCTCTGTTCTTCTTGATGGTCGTGGTTCCTTGACATTGAGTTTCAAGGGCATCCCGGATCTCTTTGTCAGTCTTGTAGGCTATAACCCTGTTGGACATCACAGAGTCAAGACTGTTATGCAAAATGTTTCTTACCTTTGCATACTTCAGCACAGTGGCTTTCTCTTCTGGTGTCCACTCACTCTTTTTCTTCAACTGAAGGTGTTCATCAACAGTAGGAATCGCAGGTACCAATTTTGTTGGCTTGTAAGGTCCATCATTGATTCTGTCGAGGTAGTCTGGATCTGTAGCTTCCAAGTACATTAGCATCTTCACCTTCCATGTAGGATATTCAGTCTTTTTCAGAATGGGGATTTTGATACTCTCATACTTGTTCAGAGACATGTTTAGATCGTTTCTAATAGTAAATTATTAGTTCACTCTGATACCAATTGTTGCACAATAATAATACAATTATTTAAGGGGGGTTGGATACAATTGTATAAATGTTTCGAACAAGTATGAAAAATATAACAGTTCTTTATATTTCTGATAAAAATTGTTACAAACTCTCTCAAGAAATACCGATATTCTTGAGAGCTGCTGGGTCGTACAATGCTCGAGTTAATTCACTATGTGATGACCTAAATTGTGTTTATATATTACACAGCTGCAACAAATCAATCTAAGATATGCATTATCAAATACTAACTGAAAATGATACATATCTTTAACTGAATAGATAAAGTCTTATGGCTCAGAACGTAATAGATATTTATTCCTCAAACTAAAGAACAAAATCAATCTTCTTAGCTGACCGCTTCTAGATGCTGATGACATGCAAATACTGATAATGTGTCAAATCCTGACGACACGCCAAATACTGATGACATCTAAAACACAGTCAGATCCTGAGCTTCTTCTGATCATTGAGAATTAGCATGCAACAAAAGTTACATACCTAATCAAACCAAACCAGTTGCTTACAAATCTTGATTTCAAACTACTAAATCAAATATTCCTAATTTCAAGCTCAATTTGTTACAGAGAACTCCTTCCCTTCAACAAACAATCTTTTAATCGCTTTTAGCACGTCCATAATTCGACCTTTCACCAATCGATTTTGTATAAATCTACTTTGTTTCACCATTCAATTTTATATAAATCAAACTTATTGCAAGTTGGGTTATTGCTTAATTACGGCATGGTTTTAATTTATGAAGTGGTGAATATTATTTTGTGAGGATGGGGTAAATTAGGGTTTGAGAGGTGAAAGGGGGGTCGTGACGGTGAGAGAGAGTTTCAGTCGTGGTTTGAGTGAGAAGAGGGAGAATTTCAGGCGTGGTTTTAGAGTGAGTGAGAGAGTTGTGGTGAGAGAGAGAGAGAGAGAGAGAGAGGATGTCGAGGTTGGAGACCAGATCTGAGAGCAAAAGGAGGAAATTTGAGAGTGATAATTTGGGAAGGGGGAATAAAAAATGAGCAGGGGAAGATTTTTGTTCAAAGCGGGGAAATTTGTGTACTAAAACGGGGTAAAGTACAAGTAAATTTTCAATTTTTTTAAAACTAGCCATAGATAACGGCTTGAAAAACTAACTGATGTTAAAGTTAAAAATATGTATAATGGAGTATTTCTTTTTTGAACATAGAAAACGGTTAATATACAAAACCGATGTCAATATTCTTATTTAACATTGCTTATTTACAAACTGATGTTAAAAAATCTTTTAACATCGGGTACATTATGTACCGATGTCTAACCACCGATGTCGTATATACTATTTCTAGTAGTGTATGCAGGATTTGAAAAAGAACGGAGGCAGAAATAAAAGCAACAGTAAGGGGAAGGAAAGTAAGAGAAAGATATCTTGGAGTCCCAAAAGAAATGGTAGGGGTCACAGTGAGAGCCCTAAGAGGGACCGAAACACAAGGGATATGTCTCCACTACGAAGAAGGATGGAGACAGGAGCGAGCCCACTTACAATCCCTTGGTCACATCTGTTGAACACATATGCCGTAAATACGCATAACAGCATGTTTAGGAAGCCTCATATAATGAATAGATTCGGAATCAAGGACACCAAAAAGTATTGTGCTTTTCATGAGCAAACAGGACATGAGACCGCGTATTGTTGGGAACTAAATAAGCAGATAGAGGACCTGAGTCATAATGACAAGCTCACTGAATGGGTTGTACGAGAAGTAAAAAAGCACAAGACAGAAGGAGTCGGCCACCATGAAGTTCCCCCACCAAATAACAAAAATGATGGGCCATCAGTAAGAGGTACAAGAGAGAGCAGCATACATGTGATCATGGAAGGGCCTCATTTAGAGGGAAACAATAATAAGGCAATAGAAAGATATATCTGCGAGGCTAAGGCGATTTCTCTCACTAACATTTATCATCTAGCGGATCATCCTCCACAAATTTCGAAGGGGAAGACGCGGACATCCTATTTACCAGGGAGGATGCGGAATGGGTTCATCACCCACACTCTCATGCCTTGGTGTTCAAGACTAATATTGGAACTACAAACATCTACCGGGTTTTCGTAGATACTGGAAGTTCAGCCGATGTTCTCACTTATGATGTCTATAAGAAGCTGGGTTTTCTTGATAAAGAGAGTTGGACACCTCTATGGCTTCACTGGGAAATCGATTAGTATAAAGGGGCTAACATTCCCTTCAGATTCTTTCTATACAACCCTGTATTTGGACGTCATTGTTCATTTAGTTTTTCCTCTTAAATTGAAAGGTCAAGTTTTTACTCTTTGAGATCCCGTTAAACTAATAATGTTCCAATCAAGTTGATGCAGTTATGCCATAATAAGAATGTCATACTTCTGTAATGGGTTAAATCTATATAGATTCAACACTTCTGATAATCGACTTAATTTGTATTGTATTCATAATTTTGGTTACGAATCTATAAAAATATTTCCATTCACCGAACTTTGATGCTAATGATTATGATTACATGTGCTACTTGATGATAAACGGAGCGGGAACATATTCCATTATTTCGTATAATATCTTTAGAGTGCCTTATCTAATTTGTATTTTCTTGTTAATTTAGAAAAATTAATAACTTGAGAATATGATAACAAGCCGACAGAACACGCCATTTCAGTACATAGTTTCTTGAGCAGTTACTGCCGTCGAAAGAAAATTATATGTGACTAACTCAGTTACACCTTATTCGGCAAAATTACAGTAATTTCATCAATGAATTACAGTACACTAAAATAATGGAGTGGGATTTGGAAGTATGAATCAGCCTAGTGTAGGGATCACCTTCTCAGCACGTGTCGAAATTCATCTTCATTGTCCGCGCTTAAATGATTTTCTTGTGTATGACCATTTTAGCTTGCTTCTCTGTGACCATTTTATCTTGAACCATTAGCAATTACACGCATAACCTATACATAAATTAAGGAACAGTTAATTTCCTTTGACAAATTGTTATAATCACAAGTGTAATTTATCTGCCCCTTGAAAAATTCCTAGATCACTTTTAATAAGATATACAAAGAGCAACAAGATATATCTTATTCTTTCAGTTGACTAAAAAATTTATATGAAATTATAAGTTAGCACACATCGCACACACATTTCAAAATTCAAACGGGGGCACATGCTAACAATTAAAAACTAACTACAATCCATATAATATGATTCAAGTATATCAGATGCAAAAAATTTACCTCGTTTGAGTCCCGATCTGACAAGCACCTGTCCAATTGTCCAAACAAGGCTCGTGATGCTGTTAGCAATATTATGTATAAACATTCTAGTTAAAAATACACGAAGATGATAGCAAAATGAATACCGCTGATGGATTTCTTTCAAAGACCCACTCTTTAGCCAGTGAACAAATTTTAAATTTTTTTTGAGATTTGTAGTATTTTTCTAAAAAACCTTAGATATTTTTTTGGGATATATATTAAATATATTTTTGACATGTTTTAATGGAACAAGTCTTATTTATTTTAAGTTGTAGATAGTTTATACAATTATTACATTACTGATTAGTTATTTAAACGACATTTTATTTATATGAGATGGCAAGAGCGTCATAACTTTAAAATAGCTTTACTCTATATATACTAGTATATAATTGGTTCCATGCACGGTCGTTTAATCATAATATATTTTAATTAATAATTTTTAATATTTTATCAAAGTGACTCGATCCTTACACTTCTCTACTTATATTTATAACTTTTAATAGTATACCTTCGTTCCCATTAATTTAATTGAAAATATCTAACGGTTGTGAATTAACTGACCAGGCTATGACTAGAAGCATGTTGGACGAGAGAGATGCCCTCAAAATACCATACCGATGTTAGACATGTTGTTTATGTTTTAAACAAGTTGCCTACTCGAGCTTTGTCCAATATCACTCATAGAGAGCTCTTTTCCACTCTCTATGATTATCTGCTCTACCTCGTTATTGGGCAACTTCTCCAACCAAATAGGATCAGTCTAAAATAAATATATAACCGACCAATTCAATTGACTAAAGTAGTACTAGTCAGGATAATTCAGCGTAAAACTGACCATTTTTTGTCCTTTATGACATAATGGGACCATTTTTTGGTCAAATATTAAAGTCAAATGCAACGTTATTAGTAAATTTTAACCACATGTCCATTGTGGAGGGTTACTTCATGTCATCAGGATATTACTACTAGGCGACCATATATTTAACCAACTGAAAAGACCTAAACCGATGAACAACATAACCGACTATAGAAAACGATCACAAATATATACGACATGCACATCTATTTCACGTTAGCATCATTATCGGTCACAAGTTGGTCAATTATAAGTTTTTAAACCGACCAACCCGTTCTGCTCAATTTTACCAAACAGGTACTTGAAGATTAATGATGACCAATGAAGAATCGATAAAATGGAGGAAAGAAGAAATTTTTGATATTTTTTGTTACATATTTTTGTATTTTTTATTATTGTGCATTTGTTGTTCTTTTTAAGTATTTTATATATGGGACTACAAGAAGAAGAAGGGAAGAAATCGCAACGGCGGTTCTCGTACATAAAACTTCAATCAAAAAACGTTCACAGTGTCCATATTGATGAGTTGCGTCCAAATGTCAATTATTTCACAACGGAAAATCAGAAGATAGCGGTATTTTTTACTATCTATTCATTTACTTGGTTGCACACATAAATATACGCTTCTAAAATCATAAAGTCAACCAAACAATTAACACAAACTTAAAGGTTTAACAAAATGAACCTCTAAGTCTCGTAGCATCCAGATCCTTTCTTAAACAAAACGTTGCACTTTAAAATCATAAAACCAATCAAACAATTAACACAAATTAAAGGCTTAAATAATTAAATACCGGCAAAGTATAATAACATGCAAAATAAAGTTTGAAACTGTAATGAAAAATCTAGCTAACAATTTAAGTCAAAAGATTAGCACTTATGTATATATAATATTATTTACTTGTCTTTTTATATTACCTATCTTGTTAGTCAAGACTTTTCTCAATTAAATTTTAAACTACCTAACTTGTTAGTCAAGACTTTCCTGAATTATTTATCTAAAAATTGCAAAAATCTTAACAGAAGAACTCACAAAAATTTTAGGAGAGTATAAATATTAAATTTTGAACTACCTGACTTGTTAGTCTAGACTTGCAATTAAAGGAAGAAGTCGTGAAAATTTTAGGAGAATATTACGAATGATGATAATATATTTAGAAAAATATAAGGTAATCGTTGTTTTTTATGTTTATTAATTCAAAAATTGAGAAAAATAGAAAAATAGAATGAAGTGATCTGAGAGACGCCAAATAAACGCCTCCGTTTTCTACTTTATATAAGTATATTGATTTTTTGGATACTAAAAAATAAACGTAATTAGAGAATTTTGACTTTTTGTTTTTTGATAATACTCAAAAAAGTTAATTTGTTCAATTAATTTTAAAAAGTACAAAAAAATAACAAGAGGTTCCATATGCTTCACTTACTATAATTTATCAAGAAAACGGCATTAAGCTAATGATCAAATTATAATTAAATACGAGCATCTAAGTACTTAGAGGTAGTGTGGTTACACATTTACTTTGCTTGTTATAGAGTTAGGTATAGGGTATGTATTGGGGTTATATTTTATAATTTAATTGTATTATATAGTTTATGAGTTACCAATTTAAGGTTTCAGGTATGGATTAGGTTTAGATTTTATACCTTAATGGTATTTGTTTTGAGTAATCCAACTGTACTAGGTGAAAATTGTCAAAAATAAAAAATGGACGGAAAAAATAAACTAATTTAAATATTTAAATTTTAATTATTTTACAATATCGAATTTAGTGGTTGATATCCTAATACTAAAATGTTCCCCTATTCGGAATAAATAGAACAAAATTCAATAAACCAAATAGAACCCCTACCCTAACAATCTAGCCGCCACAAATCGGAGCAGATTCCCCGCCGGCAGGGGGACAGGAGACGGCCATCTTCGCAAGTTATACCTTATGACAAAATACTTAAATATATGTCACAAAAGTTTTAGTAAAATGAATTAATTCATACAAATTTAAATGTAAAATAAAATTATTCATACTGTATGGCAGAATACTTACAATTTGGTCGCAAGTTACACTTTACGATGAAATATTTTAATATATGTCACCAAGTTTCTTAGTAAAATAATTTTTTTCATATAAATTTAAATATAAAATAAAATTATTAGTACTTTATTTCAAAATTGTATGTTGTTTAATATCTTACGACAAATACATGACAAATATCGTTGAAAAGTAAATAGCGGGCGAGTAAATTGATAAATTTTTGTTTTTGGCGGATAATAAATATCTTACTAACTTTCTGTTGCAATAGGCCTTTCCTCTTGTAGTGAAGAAGATTCAGCTCTCATCATATCTATTGCTGGAAAAGTTTTTTCTTATAATTTTATGAGAAGGTTTTGGGGCTATCTGTGTTTCCATTAGCTGTTCTCCGTATGTAATTCCATGAGCCAGAAGGTCGAGATACTATCTGAGCTTCCATTTGAGAATATTACAGAGGACTTTAAATATGCTCCTGCCTATCCTTTTGTTGCAAACCTATATCCCTTGTCTTGTAACACAAACTGTTAGGTACAATCATCTAAATTTGGTCGTAATATATTTAGCTTTTTTGGTTTCCATTCTATTTTTGCTTGTATACTTGAGTTTATGGCGACATTTGTCATGCACATGTTTATGACCATCTTTCCATTAGCAGATAGTAACACCTAAACACACTTCATGTTCTAAAAAGGTCTTCTCGGGAAGATTTATTCCTGCATCTTTAAAGGCTTCCTGGAAAGATCTTTACCATCAAAAACAGTCTCAGTTCAGTTGATTGGGATTGTGTTTCTTTAAAGTATACGTGTACTCCGACAGGATATGAACTCATCAAGGCATTGTGGATATGCAGAAGCTATGCCATTTAATTTAGAGATCGTCTCATCCCATTCCTTCCAACCAAAAAATAGATAGTAACACTAATCTCATATGAAACAAAGCATGTATCAGACAAGAGAATTAAATAGTAGGCAAAACAAATGTCGTATAGCTTATTCTTATTGTGATATAATAATGCCTAAATGCTTTACAAACAGAAAAACTTCCGAAATTTGAAACATCGTACTCAAGAAAAAAAGACCACAGGTGACCTTTTGTTCGCAGGCTGATGTTTAGTTTCAAATATAATTGATGAAGTTCATCCTCATATTACAGTTTTCAACAAAAATCAGAAATCTATGAACGGGAAAGTTAATATAACCAACCATCAGAAAGAGATCATTCCCATTTACTGGCAACAATATCGGCCAAATCAACCACTCGCTGTGAGTATCCCCACTCGTTGTCATACCAGGCAATCACCTTCACCATGTCGTCTCCCATAACCATGGTCAGCGATGCATCAACTGTTGAGGAAACATCCGAGCATCTGAAATCAACTGAAACAAGTGGTTCCTCGCACAAGGCTAGGATGCCTTTTAGCTCGTTGTCAGAGCTCTCCTTGAACGCAGCATTGACTTCCTCAGCAAATGTCTTCTTGGTAACCTGAACAACGAGATCCACAACTGACACATTAGGAGTGGGTACACGGAGGGCAATACCATTGAGCTTTCCCTTGAGATTTGGTAGGACGAGTGCCACAGCCTTCGCTGCACCTGTTGATGTTGGGACAATGTTGAGTGCTGCAGCACGTGCACGCCTGAGATCCCTGTGGCTTGCATCAAGCAGCCTCTGGTCTCCGGTGTAGGAGTGAGTTGTGGTCATGGTCCCCTTGATAATGCCTATAATGACATATCTCAAACATTTTAGCTCTGGGAACATTAATGGTATTCTTTCATTCTTAAGAAAAGCCAAGGGGAGAAAGTATTACCAAATTTCTGGTCAAGAACCTTCACGAAGGGTGCAAGACAGTTGGTAGTGCAGGACGCATTACTAATTATGCTCTCAGAATGATTATATAATTCTGCGTTGACACCAACAACATATGTCGGAATGTCACCCTTTCCGGGGGCTGTGATGAGTACTTTCTTGGCTCCAGCCTCAAGATGTTTACCAGCACCCTCTCTGTCCACAAACACTCCAGTTCCTTCGATGACCAAGTCAATTCCTAGCTCCCTGTATATTATTTTTTTCAAAATTACTCTTTGTACAAGTATAATTTGTAAGTCAATGATAATGCTAAAAGAACAAAAAGAGGTGAAGTACCCCCATGGTAGGTTGCTAGGGTTGCGGTTAGAGACAACTTGGATGACCTTTCCATCAACAGAGATGCCATCAGTACCTACAGGCTTGACATCAGCATCAAAGATGCCGAGTGTCGAGTCGTATTTGAGAAGGTGAGATGCTTGCTTTACACCACCGGTGTCATTGATGGCAACAACATCGAGAGGAGAGTCTTTCCTTCCATGCCAACACCTAAGAAAGTTCCTTCCGATTCTTCCAAATCCATTTATGGCTACCTTTAGCTTGGCTTCCACAACTCCTCTCTTGTTGCCTCCACCGATCTAGATTAATTACAAATCAGTACTAGGATATATGGTACATTTGGTCTCATATACATCATACATGAATCCACGAGACTAAAGTTGTAACCCTTGTTGAAACGAAATTATAAGGTAGTTCACTAATCTCATAATTTATCTCTGCGGTCATACTGAGTTGTCATTAGTTTTCACTTTAAGTCAAAACATCAAGTATCCTTTTATACAAGAACTGAAATTGAAAGTTACTAGCAAGACTTACTTACCCTAGACAAGAGAATTACTAGCTAGAATGTGAGAACTTCACCTATGTAATTTTAAAATATCAAACAAATTGCTACCTACAATGTAACTTATAAAGTGAATAACAGGGGAGACTCACCACAGAGGTCTGGAAGGCAACAACAGAGAGCAAGTCATCAGATGTTCTTTTGTTAAAAGGAAGAGCAGCAGAGGAACGCAGCCCTGCAAAATCCGAGAATCCTTTGTTCACCTGCACAGTAATCACAAACATATATTAATCTTTTATTCTATGCATAGCCAAAAAACTTTACTTCTAATATGTTAACTCATAAGTCATGTACAAAAAAATGTTACACGTCCATGCACTTGAGCATTTTAGGGTCTGGGAAGTGTCAGATGTACGTGGACATGTGACTACTTCCGTGAACATTACTTAAATCATAAAACAAACATACCAAAATAAAAATAAGAAACATAACTACAAGTTTTTAAGTATGATCACTAAAAATGGTTGGTAAAAGACCTGGAGAGATGAACTGCCCATGAAAAGAGCAGCCGAGGCCATGGTTATCGATACGGGACACTACCAGTGATCAAAGAGAACTGGCTAATATTTAAGAGAAGGAGATGATAAATGTGAAAGATATATGTGGGGAATGGGCACAAAAATAAGAATGTGGATGAGATTATGGATGATAGATAGAGGTCTAGCTCATTATATGGCTATGGTTTGAGTGTTTATTTTTGCATTGGTTTTTTAAGTGACTTTGTTCAATGGCCTTTCATATCACATCCATATAACATATGGTTGTATTGTATTACATCAAAAATCCTACACTACCTTATCTTTCAAAAGTGACACTCTGTCAATTGCACCACTCCTTATAGGATGTTCAGGACTTAGAAAATCTATATGCTGCTCTGTGGACTATGTTAACTGTAACAGAGTTCACAACTGCAAACCTTTTGCTTTTTATAACTGTAAAAAAAAACAAATGGTTACATCTGAATTTGTTAGGACTTGGAAAATCTGTATCATCTTTTTTGATAACTAAGTGTTAATTTTAAGAAAAGCAAAACATACTAGGTTTTAAGATGATTTTAACTTCTAACATGTGTGTGCAGTGGCGGATCCAGCTTCGAATATAGGGGGGTCGGAATTTTTTTTTGACGAGCTCGAGCCGGGCATTTGACATGTTTTGCTCGAGTTCGGCTCGAAATAAGCTCGAGCTCGGCTAAAAAAAAATTATTCAGTATATTTTCGGCTGAAAATCCTCTCCTAATTGCTGCAGTTGCAACCGTTAGAATCACTAGCAATTTTACCAACATCTTTGTGTAGCCCGGCTCGAACTCGTTTTACTGGGCTCGGCTTGTTTTATAAACGAGCTCGAGTGCGGGTAAAGGTTTCGACTCGTTTAATTAAACAAGTCGGCTCAACTCGACTTGTTAAATTAAACGAGCCGAATTCGGGTAACGTTTTAGGCTTGATTTATTGTAAATTTGAACGAGACGGCTCGTTAAAACTGACTCGTTTAGCTAAACGAGCCGTCTCGACTCGTGAAAATTAACGAGTCGGATTCAGCAGAGGTTTAGACTTATTTAACTAAACGAGCTCACTCGACTCAATTAAACCCAACTCGAATTACACATGTCTCGAAACCCCACTTTCCCGGACCGAATTACACTCATATCTTTGTGTTTTTTTAACCATATAAATGTTGCCCAAATGAAATGACTTTTGACATCAAAAAACTTTAAGTAGGAGGCAATCTTTTTTTGCAAAAATTAAGGGGTGTCATTTTTAATTTTTATATAATTTAAATATACAAATTTAACTAAACTAAAAATTTAAGGGGGTCGGATGACCCCCCTTGCCCCTTAGAGGATCCGCCTCTGTGTGTGAGTTTAACTTTAAAAAATTAAAAAAAAATCTCGATTATCTTTTTCTGTTATTTTTCAATTATTAAGGATTAGCTAATTCCTCTTATTTAATATTTCAATTTTTTTATACCATATGTAAGAAACATAATTATTATTTTTTAAAATAAAAATAATATTCATTTGAATTACAGTTATTTCTGTAATTACACAAAAATCTGTTTTTAATCGTTTAAACCTGTGTGAAAAGAAGCAATCAGGCAATCACCATAATGATGCTATTTCCTCTGCTGCTAACAGATATTTAAAAAAATATTTTTCTTGGAAAAATAACAAGTAAGAAAATGTAATGGAACTGTGGTGTTCTACGGGTTGCGTTGAGGGTGTTTGATCAAATGCTTAAGTGAAATCTGGTTATGTTGTATGCAAAGTACGATCAAGCTAGACTACAGAAATTTTTAAAAGCATGTTAAATCCACGAAAGTGATTCACTTACTAATAGTCATTCATTCAAAGTAGTAATACAACATCACCCCCTTGACCATCAAAATTATGCAGGTAAGCTTCAATCGCACAGATTTAATATCAGTATGCCTAGTGGTGAATTTTGTGTTAGCGAATTTACTAGTCGCCTTGACAAGCACTATCTCCATTTCAAGGTATTTACCGGCTAATAAACAAGTGTGCAATGTGGCATCTTCCGGGACAACTTCTGTTCCCTGGAAAGAAGTATACATATGAGTTCATTAACTATACATGTCAACTGTCTGTACCTTGTTGTGGCCAAATTTTAGAACATTAAAAATATAAGATGCTACATTATAACAAACGAACGACTTGATACCTCACAAGGATGGATGCCCAGAAGGTTGAACACATCTGACAAGCTATTATATGGCTGAAAAGGCTGATACTCGAACTTATAAACCCTCTCACGGTTTTGGCCAATGTTTCCCCACTCTTCGCGAAAATCTTTGGACATCTTCTCAATGTAATAAGTGACAGAAAACTCCAGTTCTTTCAACTTGTATTCTACTTTCTCCTCGATGTTATTGTTCTCACCAGCAGAACAATCAACCTCAAAATAACAGAAAATTTTAATTGTAAGGTCTCTTACTCTCATATTATCTAATAACAGAAAAAAATATCATACATCTTTCCATGATTTCCCAGGAAATTTATGGTTGCACTTGTACTCTAATACCACATGTCCTTCATAAATATGTTTGACAACTTTCACTTCTTAAATATGTTTGAGAATTGTAAATTCAGTTAATCATACATCAGTTGGTTCAAGAACAACCCTTTGGGTGCAAAAATAGAAAAAATCAAAGCCAAACAATTTGTGATGCCCTGGATTTTCTAGGTAGTAGCAGCAACTCTTGTTTAATTCTCAACTTCTCTTGAGGATCCCTTACTGTCTTGCTGCAGGCTAGTGATATCACTCTAAGCAATGGGGAAGATGCAAGAATAGGCTTTAATAGATGTAGCTCTGCTCTTGAACCATCAACACCATTTATTTTGACTACTTCAAGTCGGTCCAGCAAAACGTCCTTCCAATCTAGTGATTCCAAATGACGTTCCACTGTCGATCCTGCAGGATTGGAACTCTTTCTTCCTTCAAGTTCCTGCACACAAAATTATTAAATCTAAGCTCTGATATGCGCATTAAAACACAATGATATGAAGAGCATGTACATTTAATCAACGACATTGCTTAAGACAAGGTCTAGTTCTCACCAGTCCTATGAAAAGATCTTCCAAGTTAGGAAGATTTCTGATCAAAGAAAGACATGTTAAGATCTGACGCGTGTTATATCCAAGCCTGTACAAGCGCAGCTTCTTCAAGTTTACCATTTTTGTTGTACGCTCATCCAAAACAGAGAGACCTCGTCCCAGAACCTGTATACAAAGAATACATTGAAGTGTAAGCCGTGAACTAGCATTATATTATTCAGACACATATATGTTATTATAAGACAGTCAATTAACTAGATTTGTTAAAATTTCAGGTTACCTCAAGGGTGAAGCCATTAAGTAGTAGAGTGTTGATTCTGGGACTATTACTCAGAAGGCTTATCATATCGACAGATTTGTTGGCTTTGAAATCTGCAGCAAGCAATTGAAGACCAAAGCTTTCCAGTTTTTTTGTGCATTCGAGCCATCTCCAGTCAACTGTTTCACTTCGAGAGATATTTAGGGTTCTGAGATTGTTACTAGTAGTTAGCTGGCAGGCCAGATGTTCAATTCCCTTACATTTTTCCAAGTAGAGTTCTTGGATTTGGGTCCCGAATGACATGTCAGAAGAAATTGAAATCTCGACAAGGCGGACTGTAGTCAGATTAGCGAAGCATTCAGAATGGAAAGTTGGCTCTGAAAGTCTTGACTGAATCAACTCTGAACAATCAAACAAATAAGAAGGACTCGAAAGGGCACTCGTTTCCGAATTGTAAAGTACTAGCGCTCTAACACCCTTGTACATTAGCTGCTTAATCCACCTATGGATATGAAGCATATCCAGTTTTTGTGGAATATAGAGTTTAAAGTCCAGAATGGGGCCTGTGTGGGACGAAAGAATCATACCGACGGCTGCTGAAAATGCATTACAGAGGCTTGTACCTTGGGTTAGGATAGAATTTTTATTCTTGAACATGACTTTCAAGAAGAATTGATCATCAAGTTTTACGACAGGGTGCATTTTCCATACATTCCTCCATGTTTTTGACAAGACACTTGTTTTTGCCGCATCATGAACTGGCAGACGTCCAAAGATACAATGTATCAACTCTATGGGTAAATTGCTAATCCTGTCATTATCAAGTCGCCTTGATGATTTAGCACCACTGATTAGGCTAGATTTAACTTGAGGCTCCCAAATGCGTCCTTCCACAGAGAATTGCCTCTTAATTGGAATTATATAGGCCGGCCTTTCCACTGATCCACTACCGATTAGTTGCATCTTATTGGAACGGCTTCTTCGAGTTTCGTCTTTACAGCTCCAAAATCACTACTTAGTGTCAGGGACTACCCTGCATTAAAATTTTTATTAGCTCATCAACTAGTAATTTAGAGGATGCACGGCTAAATTCTTTAGAAGTATTTACTAGAGTTAGCTAGGACCGGAGCTTAAACTGTCTATGAAACTAGGCAGTTGACTAGAAAAGAAGACGATAATGTAATATACTAATTCATATTCTACAAATAAACAACAAAGCTATGCATGGAGAAAACTTACGAGATACATATATATTTAAACAAGCGACTAATGAGAGCAAAGATAAAAAAAACATAAAGAAAATCACGTAGTCTTACCTTGAAACAAGGTTATACAACTCGGAAATCGGTTCTGCTTTGTAGATAGACGATGATGGTGAGCAGAAGCAG